>NC_135086.1:10958124-11145624 GCF_051107435.1 Chaetodon auriga
GTGTGGGACCACCTTCGGGACATACTGAGTTCCTGATGGGTTAACAGGCAGTTGATTGGGTTGGCACGGTAAGTTGAGGTTTTCCATCCCTAACTGTGACAGAGAGGTTTGAAGCAGCCTTGTGTGATTGTGTGTGTCTTGCTGGATGCGCGTGTGTGCATTTCGCCGTCTCAGATGCGAACTGGGGGTCCACTGGGGGCCGTGAGGGGCACTTGAGAGCCGCAGTCGTAGTCGAGTTCGCCCATCCGGGAGCGGCTCATCATTCGACTGTGGGAGTACGCTCGTCTGTCTGTTTGCCTGTCCCTGAAACTCCTGATGTAGCTCTGCGGACAGACAGATAATGCAGGGTTAGGGTGGGAGTATACAGTGCACAGGCATAATGTGATAGATATGACAGTAAACCTCACCAACAACAGTAATGAATGCTTACACTCACGTTCAGCTATCGTTAAAGGAAGTGTTTGACACTTTGGAAATTACTCTCATTTGCTTTCTTGCCTAGAGTTAAATAACAAGATCAATAACATTCTCATATCTGTGTGTTCAATATGAAACTGGAGCCAGTAGCTGGTTAGCTTAGTGTAACACAAAGACTGAGAAAAGATGGAAACTGCTTGTCAGACTGTCCAAAGGTAATGAAATCCACCTGCCAACAGCCCTTAGGCTCACTCAGTAACATGTCTTGTTTTTTTGTGTGCGCACAAAAAAAAGGTAAAATTTTAATTTGTGGTTTTACCAGGGGTTATTTCTTGGCTGGGAGCAGTGACTTCCTGAAGTCTCTGCTTGTTGCTGGCAACCTCACAGAGACAACAAGATACCAGAAAGTCAGTACTCATGGCCAAAAAATAGCTCCACACCTAAACCCCGGTGAAACCCAGGTGGGTGGACTTTGTTATCTTCACGCAGAGCAAGACTATCTGTTTCCAGTCCTCATGCTAAGCTAAGCTAAGCTAACTGATAGCTCCATCTTCTGGCTATACAATTCATTTAAAGGCATACTATGATCTTAAGAGTAAGGAGGCAACTGCATCTTACCGGTGACAGCACGTCTCCATCAAAGCGTCTCTTCGGGTTGGACTTGCGGTGGTAGCCGGGTTCAGTCTGCGGAGGAGGGACTTTAGGTGGCTGAGAGCTCTGGGCTTGGTGATGAGGGTGAGACGCCGCTGGGTGGTGGTACTGCTGGCGGTGGTGGTGATGGGTGTGGGCCTTCTGCTTGTGGCCGGTCTTCTGATTCTGCCGTTTTTTCTTCTTCTTGTTCTCCTTCTCCTTTTTCAGCCTCTCTTCTCGCTGTCTGATCCGCATGAGCTGGACCCTCCGTTGCTGTCGACTCAAAACCACTGCAGACAAAAAGATCAGAGTGTTGATAATGGGCGGAAAGGAAGAAAGCAAAGAAAGGAACAATAGATAATCACGAGGGAGTGAGATGGTGATAAAGACAGAACAATGCAGCTTTTACAGAGAAACAAAAGTAACTGATTAAGTCAAGAGGAACAGACGATACAGAATCACTCAGGGTAAAAAGAAAAACCCTCAATCAGATGGGACTCTTTTTTTCGGCATTTTAATTAGCCATTAAATTCTGATGGCGAACCATCTCCAGGGGGTTATTGTAAGCACAGGTTATGAAATGGAAAAGGAAGAAAAACACACTGATGTCCTGATGTCCATTTCCTCCAGTCTTTTCACTGAGTTGGCAGACAGATCATTTTCCTTGCAGCATGTACTCATACTGAGCCGCTCAGTCTCCTGACATATTGTGAGTGGGTGAGTGTGCTCGTGTTATTTCCACACCCTTCCCCGGCAAAGGATGTCCAAAATCCATCCTGTCTCACTGTTCATTGACTACTCATGACTATTTTTGGGTATGTGTGTTTCTGAGCATTTTCTCTCACTGGTTTAATATACAGTTGTGTCAGGGATCTGTCCCGAGGTTAAAATGATGCCACAAGCACACAGACCCTGCTGAACTTCACAGAGACAACATGTACAGTGTGCATCACAGTTGGTGTGTGTGTGTGTGTGTGTGTGTGTGTGTGGGTGGGTGTGGAAGTGTTATGAGGTCTATTGTTGTTTCTTTGTGCGGGCGGACAGCTAACGAGGCACCATCTGCCAGGGAAACTGCTTAATGACACCCCCCTTTTCTTTTCCTCAGCTCACTCCACCTCAGGCCCCTCTGGTTACATGCTACTGTGTGTATGTGTGCGTGCGTGCATGTGTGTGTGTTCTATCATTGTCCTCACATGCAGACAAAAAAATAGAAACATGCACAAGCTAATTCATTTATGCCCGTGTCGTCCACCCTGTGCAATCAGCCGATGGACGGATGATTTTCCTTACTGCTCCACTCGGGTGCCCCGCTTACTCGTTGTGCCCCAGTTTACCAGCCCCCCCCCCCGCGCCCTTCCCCCAGTACACCTGCCCCCTCTTCTCTCCTTCCCCCCCCCATCCTCCTTCCTCTGTTAACAGACTGACTCTGACAACTGCAACCAAGGTGTTTTTTAAATGACATATAACACTACGTACTGTATAAGTATATATAAAAGGTGATTCTGTACAGTAATGGCCCTTAATGACCAGGCTCATCACAAAACAGCAGGAACCTCCAATAACATTCATAGTTTCTCCATCCTCATTTTTTCCCTCATTCATGTTCCCAATTACAGGCTGTATTTACAACAAACAGGAGTACACAAGATACAGAAATACAACAATGATGTTTAGTGTTGTGTTTCATTACTATCATTTTTTTCTTCAGTATTATTATTTCCCCTTTACTTTGTTATTTCCATCCCTCCCTCTGTGAGGCCCCTGAAATGCTGCCGTACAAATGTTCACATGTTTGACTGAGATCTATGTTTATACATTTCGCTTGTCTTTGGGTGATTGTTTCACAGTGAGTTTGCTCAGTACACGTTGGACCGGTTTCATCTTGTCGCCACATAATGAGGAATAAAGGCTTTTTAGCATCTTTTCAACAAAGCAGCGTGTCGTGAATTATTGGAGATTTGATTCTCTCTCTTATAGACAGCCTGCCCGTGCTTCCTTCATGTCTCTGTCCCTTTCTAGGTGCCTTCTCCCCCCCCACACTCCCCACAAAATAGCACTAAAAAGCGTCCTCTATCTCTTTGCCCACACCCTCTGACTGGAAGCCATGGCAGGCGGCTGTTTAATCCCATTATTTGAGGCCATGTGTGACTTCTTCTAAGACACCACTCTATGTGTCGTACGCCAGCCAAGATCAAATGAAAGAGTTTATGTGTGTGGGTGTGTATGTGTGCATCAGTGAATGTGTGTGTTTCAATTTTCCTGTAGTTAGTGTATGAGTGGCTGAGAGACTATGCCCCAGTTTATTTCTGTCTCTGTTTGTTTGTGTGTAAGAGTTGTGTGTGTTGTGTGTGTGTGTGTGTGTGTGTGTGTGTGTGTCTGTGTGTGTGTAATCTTGCCATCTGTGTTGTGGTTGCATTTCAGTTGTTGGTTGTGGTTCAGAACTGAAGCTATCTGTTCTGCTGACTATACTAATGTTGGTGTATTTAGACTCTCCCTCGCACACACACACACACACACACACACACACACACACACACACACACACACACACACACACACACACACATTGTCCCTGCCCTCATAATGGTTATGATTTCAAAAGCTGCCAAAAAACAGGCCCAAACTGCCTATTTAATAAAATTAGGATAGATTGGTGAGTCTTGATAAAATGGCACCAGCTTGTAGTGGCCTTTGTGAGATCGATATCGAAACAAGCCTCATCATCATTCTGCGCACTTGACATGCTTACTGAGTATCAAAGAGTGAAAACAGAAATCACATTTCTCTTTGGAAGTTGCACATTTATTTAATGAAACTGGGTTGAACGCATCCTTAATTAAACATCCCATGCACTTCCAACGTTGCTGTCATGGGCGATACTGGTGGTAAGTACTGTAATGTGAAGTAAAAGCTGCACCATCCATACAAAATGTGGAAAAGGTTCATCCTGAGGCTGCAAAACAGACCTTTTCCAAGAGGTCTGCAGCAGCCCTGCCTGAAGCTCGGGGCTATGTCCTACATTATATCGGACACGGTGAGGTGAGCACCGCCTCTCCTGAGTCAGCCCATTCTGAGCATATCCATCGTGTGTTAACAAGTTCCGGGTTGCAGTAGAAGCTGTCTGACTGCTGCTTCGTATAAGCAGTAAACTACATTTAGACAAGTGCCTTTTACTCTTTATTCATAAGACGTGTGTTTGTGCATTTTCATGAAGTCGTTTTATTAAAATTCTCCACCCAGGAAGAGATCAAAGTCTTGGCTGCAGGTTTTCTGTCGTTCAGCCTCAGATATTCTCACCTCCCCCAGCACCCTGATTTTTTATGGAATTTTTCCAAATCTGCCATTCCTATTGTCCAGAAAATGTCCCTGGTGTGCTCCCACCTTTCCGTATCACTTGACCTCCACTCCCACCTGCAGACTTGACGGTTCACTCATCCTCCTCAGAAGCGCTTTAGGCTTTATTCCCTTCCTTACATGCCTATGTCCTGTCTCTGCCCCTGTTTCTGTAACTCTGGCCATGATCTGCTGCCTGCTGCATGATTCTTACCTGGCTTTGACCCCTGTTGGATTTGTTTGTCACCTTTGACTGACTTCAGATGTCTGCATTTGAATCCTCAGCCCTGTTGCCAGAACATGAACTGTAACAACTATGTAGTTTTACATAATGCCCAGTTATCAATGCAAAAGAAGTTTTTTCTGAGTGTATTTGTTTTTTTGAAAGGAGAAATTTTAACAAGAGCGAAGACTTTAGTGTAAAGTCAGTGTTGCTGTGTTGTTACTGTATAGTATGCGATTGGATTTCATAGATCATAGTGTAATTTAAAGGACCACGGCGTAGGATTTAGGGGGATTTGTTGGCAGAAATATAACGTAATATTAATAATGTTTTAGTGCATAACAACTTGAAAATGAGAACTGTTTTGTTTCGTTACCTTAGAATGAGCCCTTCATATTTACAGACGCATATTCTCAACCTTTTCTGCCCACTTAATGTCATGGAGTGCTCAGTATGCTGACATCATGTGACACCATTTCTACCAAAGTCCGACACATTTTCATAAAATCAAAACTATCAGGCTACTTGTTACTGCTAAGACAACAAATACAGGAAATAGTGATTCTCAGATATGGTGCTCCAACCACAACAGCATTAGTGTCCTATGCTAGCCTTTCAACCTGGTAAAAAAAGGAATCTGTCAGCATCACTCACCCTCTGTGTGAGAAAATCCCTCCGCAGTGACTTTCCATTGGATCAGCACTCCGAGGAAAGCCAGGACAGGCCACACTCCCAAGATGACCCAAGTAAACCAGCACACTGGCTTCTTTGGTGCTACCTGCAAAGATTTTTAGGTGAATAATTTCATTTTGATAAACTGCTCTCCTCCACAAAACTATTCATCTGTGCAACATTTGACAATGACACCTTTGTCAGTTTCTTGAAATCTCTTTAGTTTATCAAGTCATTAAATTATTCTTGCACAAACAACTCTGTGTAATAAAATTAATAAGAATGTTAAGCATCTAATAGTTTGGGTGCAAAACGAAAATCATCAAGATGAGGCCGTATTAAATGGGCCATAAACCACGACTGCACCAGCGGGGCTTCCCAGTGTCTTCATGCAGAAGTCTGGTTTAGTCAAAAAAGTGATAAACTAATTGGAAGACCAGAATAAATGATTGTAGAATGTGTGATGAGCGTGAAAAGGATGCAAATCATGTGCTATGTGTGTTGTTGTACCCAGATCACGACCCAATTGAACACCAGCATCATCATAACATCTATTGAGTGAATAGATTTTGGACGAATTATGTTCATCCCTGATTAGTATTCTAATGGCGCGACACATTATACAATTAGTTTTTCCTTTACTTTGTCACCTATCTGTATATCCTGAGTCTCCTATGAGAGTAGGTGAATGGTGGAGGTTCTCAGTTTTCAATTAAAGACTCCACAGACTGATTGATTAGCACTCGTCCAAGAGGAGGGAAAAACTCCTCCTTGAAATCACAGGCTCAGTTGATTGGTTGGAGTTAAAACCTGCAAAATGTTGGCTCTCTGTGGCACGCATACAAACTTCAGCCCGTGTGATCAAACAGTAATTCATGTCCTTTCATGTGCAGCCCAAATTTGGGTGTTATGATGACATCGTGGAAAGGCAGAAATTGAGCACACTGGGATTTTGTTCTACTCTTTTTACCCAGGTGTCTCTTCTCTGGTTGTATCATTTTGTAGTGCACAGGGGTGATTTATGGCAAAGTAGGATTTAGAGGATTTTTTCATTAGTGTGATGATGATCGTTAACTTGTTAGCTTTTTAATACATTGAATTAGCTTGACATCTAGCAGCATTTCCATCTGGGTATTTCATCTACAAATGGATTTTTTAATTAAATTTGTCGAAAAAACGACTGTATTACTATACACCACTGTGACAAGATAAAATTACATATACTCTAATTGAAGACTTTAGCCGATCGCCCACTCTAAACTCTGGCTGTCCATCGCTCATCTACACACAAATGTACCTCCCCGTTCTCAGATAAACACACAAATCAGCTATTGACCCACTCTTTCATTCCAATCTGCAGGCACACTCTGAGCTCCTGGCAAAGCTTCATAGCCAGCGAGCCAAGGTAAAGTGTCAAAAATCCCGGCGTGTACTGCTCTATAAAGTGGTCAATATCAGAGATTTTATCTGCCCGACTGTCTGTTTCTCATCCAGGGACTGTGCACACAAGACCTCCCTCAAACATATAGAACATTCACAAAGAGAAAACACATGCCTCAAGGTGACTTCAATTAATAGCATTAGCATAGTAGCAGACAATCACACAGACGAGCATACCCTGAGCCTCTCGTAGACGTAGTGCACCAAGGCAAACAGCTCTATAAAGTAATCCACGGTGACAGTGATGATGGCGGAGCCGAATGTGGCGGTGGAGAGGGTAACAAAGCAGCGCTGCCATTGAAGAGTGAGCACGGCAAATAATGTCCCAGAGCCCAGGAGAATACCCAGGGGAACCCACACTGTTTTGGGGTGGTAGAACTCTTCCATAACCTTTAAGAGAGAGAGGAGAAGGTGAGTTTTAGTCTGGCAGTCAATCAGCAGACTTATGGTTACATTGGCATTTATGACAGCAAATGTGTACAAAATCAAATTGATTGGAATGTAGTTATTAAGGCAGCACAGCAAATCCAGGCGAAGAGATTGTTTAGTGTTGGCGGACTCTGACATGCAACGACGCCATCACCTAAAGCTCACCATCTACTTGCGAAATGGAGAAAACTGTGGCTTTAGCTAGCTACTGGCTATCTTGTGCCCTTTAAACTACTAAAAATCAAAACTTAAATCCTGATTTATGGTGTGGTAGCGCACAATAAAACGTGTCTCCTCACCACCAGTGACGCCACTCCAACCAGCAGGCCCAGCAGCAGGCCCACCATAAACAGCCCCACACTGCGAACCAACATGGTCACCAGGCCACACAGGGTCCCGATGCCCAGGCCGATGCCCACTGATGCCTCCACACTCAGTTGAGTGTCCATCACCCTCTCCTTGTAGCACAGCATGAAGATGACTACAGAGCCAAACATTAGGCCTGTGAGGAACAATACGGCCTTGAAGCATCGATAGCCTGGAGGAGACACAGAAAACAGACCTCTGTGAGGCTATTACAAGCATATAAACATGTGTACATGGTGTACTGCATCCTGAGCAAACAGCCAGAAACCCCTGTGAAATCCAAATCTAATATATATATAATGACAGCATGGAACAACAGTAAGGCAGCGAGTTCAGACAAGACACTCCTTGTAGCCTGAAACGTAGAGGAAGACCAGAGGGACGTTCTGCTTTGGCTTTGACTTTTGGCAACAGAAAACAGACATACACACAGGCACCCAAAAGCACACAGTACACACAAACAAACAGGTGTATGACTTGGCTTCTCTTCAAACACGCACACACACACAAAGAGAGACACACACAAAATGTACTTAGGAACCATTTTCTATTGAGAGACATTATAAAGGGCTTCTAAGTTTTAACTATAGTCTATATGATTGGAACTAATGGTTTCATTAATTTTAGTAAAACATTCATGATTTGCAGTTCTTTAATAAGCCATTTAAAATAAAAGATGACGTTTGGCTCATGTGGCTGTCAAAAAAAATCTTTCTGAAGCTCATCATCCTCCATCATAACCTGATTTTTCTTTTGATCTAGCTCTTAATTTCATTTGGAATATCCCTTTATTAACTTCCTGGAAAATGCCAGGCAGAGCAAAAATCAGTTTGCAAAGAGCTTATTAAATTCAAAGTAGTAATTCAACTATTAGTTGCAACAACAACAACAACAAAAACAATAAAGCCTGCCTCATCAGACAATGTTTACATTCTCCAGTTTTCTCACTTCAGCTGATCAAGTCTAGATTTCTTTGTAGTTTAACAGGAAGTTCTTAAATAAAAGGATGCTATCATATCCAAACAGAGAAGATAACGTATTTTAGGGACGTTGCACAATGAACAGTGTAACAGCCACCTCCCTGTGGTGGCTAAGGGAGCAGTATTGTAGGCATTTCTGCATTGGAACATGATGGGAAGAGCAGATAAACTGTCTCTATAAACCTTTATGAAACTGCTTTAAATATGTTAATCATCGTATTACAAAAGGTCATCCAAATTCATTAGTCAACAGGGCTGTTGAATGGAACAGCTGCTCTCCTTGTACTTTTTTTTCTTTCCCCATTGTGTGGTCCCTGCTGTCCTTGGCTTCCTCTCCCTTTCTCTCTCGGTTTATTCCCATTTTAATCTGCTTTATTGCAATAAAAACAGGGGGGAAAAAGCAGCCAAAACAATAAAAACACAAATTATCAACAGTTAGAATCTCCTTGGCCCGTGCGTCTGTGTTTATTAATGTTTGCATCTCCCATTATTCTTGCTCTACATCTCCTTCTTTCTCTGTCTGACTGGACTCTGTCTCGAGGGGAACCAACATCAGATTGTTATCTTTGTGTAATCAGGCATTGCACAGCTGAGCCGAACAATACCCTTCCTCTCATCCGACCCACTGTCCGTGCTCCTCCCTCATGACTACACCTCATTTATGTGCGTTTTCTTAGATATCTTTGAGCCACCAGGCCCTTCAATAAAAAGTGTGGTCAAAGCCACTGTATTGAGCTTCTTGTGTAGCAGAATGCCTGAATGAATACAAGCCTGACATGGAGTAAGTGGAGCATTTCCAAAGCATCTCCGGCAACCTGAACATTTGATTGGTCAGCAGCTGGCACAAATTCCCAACCTTGTTCTTCCACATCAGATAGTTTCCGTCAATCAATCAATAAATCCTGGAACATCAGGCCTCTCTCTGACTGCTCTTAATTTTTTGCTCCACTTTCTTTGTCCACTTTTCTTTCCCTCCTCCCCTTCCACTGCTCCACTCCTCTGCTTACCCCCCCACTCCCTCTTTTGTTCCTTGTTGCTTCCCTTACTTTTCCTCCAGCCATCAAACCCTCCATCCCATCTGTTCACTCTGGCTTATTCAGCCCTTGTCTTCTTCCCTTCCACTCTCTTTTCCTTTGCCTCATCCTTCTTGTTCCTATAACATCACTCATCATTCCTGCTGCAACTTTGTTGTTTTTCTGGGTCAAATAAATGACAGCTAACCTTTTCTTCTCAAGAGCTTGTGACTAAACCACATTCTGCAGACATCTATCAGCAGAGAATCAGCTTTCCTGCTGAAAACCAGCAGGAATGTCTTTTTCTTCAAATTATTCAAATGTGACTGTGGGGTTTCTGTGAAACGTCAACAAAATGCATTGTGTCTCATTTGAAGAACAGTGATTTTGTTTGGTTATAGAGCAAGATCTCACAGTGAGGGTGAGAATGCACCTCTTTATCTTCTCTTTTTCTTATGCTGTCAAACAAAGAGACACATGACAACAGATGGTAAAGGACCGAGGAGCTTAAATATTTGAAGTATAATGATGTTTTTCCATCTTGTTATGCGACACTTTGCTGTTAATTTGTTGGATGCATGTATGAAACAACATTTTGTTACTTTATAAATTGACATTTTTGTCATCTCCACATATTAATATGCTAGCAAGATAACATTTGGCTCGCTAAATGCAATGATTCTAATGTGAATGCTAGCAGCACGGTCGAACAACAGCTGATAAAGAATATTTAAAGTGTCATTCAACATGGTCTTTTGTCTGACACCACCCTCAGGGCAGACTTGACATTTTCTGCCATACTAGTGGAGAGGACCTGTTTTTTATTCGCACAAGAATTTTGTTTCAGGGCTACCACTATGGTCTTGTTTGCATGCTGTCAACTTTGTAAAATAAAGTTGTTGGGTAACCTGTTTGTAATGCAGGGACTGACGCTGCTGATGCTTTACCAGGACATATACAGTGAATGTTAATGGCGTCTTTATGCGTCAGTGAGTCTCTCTTGGTCTATTTGTATGCCACACATCTGCTCAGAGCTTCAACATGCATCAATATTCATCCAAAAAAAAAAAAAAAACAGCATGGTTGCTTTCCCAAATTTTTAATTCTATATTTTTTCTGCGCAGCACAATTCTGTGTTTTTATTACGTGAAATATTTGCTTGTTCATTTTCAGACAAAAGCATCCAGGTTGTCTGTGTTACTGGAGTCGTGAGTGATGTCATTTTACAGAGTGTATTTAAGTTTACGTGCCAAGTAATCTAACAGAGGATGATTTATCACAAGACAATACAAATGAGTTGAAAATTCAATGCTTAACAGTGGACATTGTGCACCGTATTGAGATTTGACTGCACGCATTTCTACCTGCTTCCATCTTATGTGGCTCTAATGTTCACAGTATGTTGTGTATCAAAATGTTGAAGAATCATGTAAATCAACTCTAATAGCGTTTGCTGCACATCCTGGTGATCAAGAGGTTACTGATGCAAACCACATCACCGGAAGAGAGTTCAAGTCTCTCTTTACTGTCTACTGTCCGGTAAAAGCAAAGCAAAAAGATCTTTTTTTTTCTTTTTTTTGAATGCATCTGATCTTGTGTGCCTGCATTCCTACAATCCAAAAAACATCATTATTTCACCCAGCCGAAGCGAGATGAAAATGGCTGCTACCAGAAAAATGACACAAACTCACAGTACAAAAATAAATGAGACTTTCTGAATGCAATTTCATTATTTGAGCACTTTCATGCAATTTTGCTAGTCACTATTGAAGTGGAAATACAATTTTTAATCCATCACTTTTCCTCGCAACAAGCACAACTCTAATGTAAAATGCCTGTAAGCCTTACAGCAGATCTCTCTCTCTAATTATTTATTGATTACAGATTCCTGTAATGACTTTACATGCAAACTCATTAGGATGAGCCCGTAATACTTAGGATGTAATCAAATGCCGTCACTGACTGGGCACAAAATTCCGCCTCAAGTAAGGACTTTGTGTCTTAACATGTGAATGGGCCCATGAATAGAGCATGAGTCTGTGCGTTTGATGACACGGAGAAATAAAAAAATATATAAATACAACAGGGGGTCCGCTGCCAGTAAGACTTGGTAATTATGATTTAAATCTGTGCTTCATTTTTCTTTCAGCGGTACCACTGCAACATGTAGTTGAAAGAAATGGGAACATGCCTTTGAATAAGCGGCAGAGGATATCATGCTTTTTTCTTTAGAAGACAGCAGGCAGTCCAATCTTTTCAGTATCAGCCTGATGGTGACAGCAGTTAGCAGTAGGGTGTAGGGCTAATGGGGATTCAAGGATTTGAGGAAACATATGAGCAAGCGCAGACCATGAGTTTACCATGGCATAGTCCAACATACTCACTGAAGCAGAGTAAACACTGTATGTTATGTACCAATGCCATAGCAGCCTAGCTGGTAGGAATGAGACTTCAATATGGATTCACATAGCCAGAAAGAGCCAGAGAGACAGCCAGGATGCACTGCTCTTAAATCAATAATGTCATACACCAGCAGAGCAGGAGGAACTAGAAATAACAGAAAAATGGTCAACAGTGGATCAACTGTGGCTGTATGTTTTCGCACTTTCCATTTATATCCTGGCACTTACACATATAGGAAATATATCTCAGCCACGTGACTCTTCAGTGTTCCCATCATGTTTGTCATTAATGCTTAATGCTCATTAATTTTGCACATTTGTAAAACAGTACTTTATGTTTGCTAATATCCACTAAGTAGCTTTTAGATAACTGAAGCTGAAAGCAAAGTGGATGGATTGGTGGATATGCACACATCTTGGGATTGTTATGTCGAGCTAATGTTAAAGGAAGAGATCAACATGCTGAGGAAATACGCTTATTTACTTTCTTTTTTTTGCTGAGAATTAGAAGAGGAGATGGTCAACATACAGAAGGAAATGGTTTGTCTGGCTCTGTCCAAAGGTAGCACCTGCAAACTTCAAGGTGACAACAAGATTCCAGGACCTTCTGTTTTTACACTTATATGGAAACAAGACATTATGTGTTAATTAGTGTGCTTTAAGTATGCTGGTTGGGCTGATTTGGTTTCCTTTGATACCAGTCTTTTTGCCAAGCTTAGCTAACTGGTAACTTTGTATCTAAAGTACAGAGCAGTACTGATCTTTTCATCTAACTCTGCAGAAGAAAACAAAAAAGGGGATTACCCAAAATGTTGTCCTTTAAATATCAACTGAACAGCACAAAACAGCCCTCGAATGAAAAGACACACAGACCTCTTATGCCAGTAATAGAGCAGTCATGGTACTCTTAACTGATGGCGATTAGCTCTTTTCAGATGCGAATGACAGGCGCAAGTGGCACGCTATGGTCTTAACATGTGACTTAGTACCCACATGCTGCGATTACACTAGAACACAGTGAGAGCTGTGTCACGCTTTTTATGCAATCACATGTTTCAGCGATCAAATTTAATGCAACGCTTTGACCACATCATCACTTACCAAAGAAGCAGTAGATGATTCCGAAGAGGCAGCACATGGAGCAGACCACTGAGGGCACGATCTCGTATCTCCTCTCAATCTCCTGGTCACACCTCAGCCCCACCTCAGCCAATCCCAGCAGTTGGGCGGTGGAAGTCATGTTGACTGAAGGGAAGGGGGGCGACGTTCAGGAGGGCCGAGGTGAGGGATGGATGGGATATGTAGGGATGACTGGGTCAGTGGGCCTCACCCATTGAAACGTGTCTGCCTACAGCCAGGAGGCGTGGAAAGAAAGAGTGATGGAGAGAGAGGGCGGGAGTGAGAATGAATGAAAGAAAGAGAAGACAGAGGAGAGAGCGATTATTGATTGCTCATTTTAAGCACACATCTGTGAGTGCTGACAGAGCAGTAAGCATGCACAACAATGTTGAAAAAAGAAACCTCTCAGCACAGCCACTCTAACAACAACTGCTGCAGATGAAATGACTGCATAACAAAAAAAAAAAAAAAAAAAAAGCAATTCAGCCACTATCATTCACTTGCATCTACAGTAAAGAGGTTGCAATGAATTGTTTGACAGTACTTGTAGCAGAAGATTTTCAGCACAAACAGCGGTTGCCATTGGGAGATCAACAGAATACATTTGCCTGCATTTGCATGTTGTGGGAAGTCGTGGCACGAGACTTTGAGCTTTGTATTTGTGCAACAAAGCTAACGTTTTTCAGGAGGATAAAAACCAAACCCCTTAAGCATTTGCATGTATATTTGCTCCTCATCTGCTGCTGCTCTCATCACTCACTGCTGTACTGTCAAGGTGCAAGACTGTTACGTCATAACTTTCTAGTAGTAGTAGTGCTGCTGCAGTGTAGTGTTTCACTATTGCTATGAAACATTCATCAGGGATAGAAATACCAGAGTGGTAGAAGTATTGATTTTCATGCTCCATATGATGAATATGATGTATTTTCTACTGGCGTTTAGAGGGATTCACAAGGTGAAGACGTCCTGAGAGTAGGTGTGTGGCAGAGACTTTCCAAAGAATTTCCAATTTTCCAAGGTTGCACTTGAATGTGGCAATTACAATATAAAGGTGATAGTACTGGAATGTACACTTAAGCATAAAAACGAGATAAAAACATGAGCAACTGAAGAGCCTGACTTGGCTTTAGGACTGTAGGAAGTCAGGAAGAAAAACTCCTGAGGTATATGTAGATCTATGAGAGCAACATACGAGCGAAACCTTACATGAGATGAACAAAAGAAGACTTCTTTCCATTTAGGATACAAAAGACAAGAGCAACAGCGGAAACACACTGAATCAAATGAAGAACAAAACTAAGGACTGCGTGAGTTAATTTTGCATTAAAAAGAAATCATACATTGTATTTATTAACCTAATCAAACACAAAAAGTTAATGTAAAAACATGGTTATAGTGCACCAATAATTCAGTGTGATTATCTACTGTAGCTTTAATTGGACTCCACTGGCTAAATTTAATTAACTTGGATTTGTAAATGCTGCCATTGGGCAAATGGAGCTTTCAATGTCACTTTTTCAGTTATAAGCAATAACCGATTTCCCAATTCATTTTATGTACCCAGTGTGTAATGCACATTATAACCTTTCATCTAATGAGATGTTATGTAGCAATGTAATGTCACAAAATACAGCCCGCTATTGGCAACTTTATTCTTAATTGATCTCCTTGTGTCTTTTGGTGACCCAGAGGACATTAATTAGATCAGATACGCTGCTCGGAGATGCCAAGCCTTTCCTTTTTTCTTAGAGGATGAAAACGTGCCTGGGGCATCAACTGTGGGGCCTTTGTGGTCGCATCTGTGCCATCAGCTAATAAAAGTGATCAAAGTCAGCTGCGTTTCACATTTTTCATGTGAAGATAGCTGAGGGCAAATTCAGCCAACCTTAACATAATAGCATAATGCATAAACTTTGTTTTATTAAGAAAAAAACAGCATGAAAATAAAATCTAAAGCACCTTTTCAGTAAATTGGGAACAAAACTCATGTGTCACAGTATAATATGTGTGATTCAAGGATCATAGGCCCATACTGTTAACCACAGACTTACTCAGGCTCCAAATACCAATGCTTTCATTCATTCAGATGACACAAATTAAGACCTACTCAGTACATAAACCCATTCAGCGGTTGATACCTTTAAATGGAAGCAACCTCGAGGTGGCATCAATGGCAGTGTTTTACTCTGCATCATCATTATCTGATGAAACAAGTCCTGCTGTACATCTTTTATGCAGTTGTCACGGCTGCTCTCTGTCTCCATCCTGACATCTCTTGCCAAGGCTAAGTCATTCCTGCATAGGTGTAGGCGTGCACACACACTTCCTCAAGCTATTCTTCACACAAATCTGGTATTTCCATTATCCATGTGTGACTCCCGATGTCATCTGTACGGGACCTGTTCTCATCTTATTTACTTCTATCTGCATCTAAGCTGACTGTCAGGTGAAGGCCCAGATTTCCGAGGGAACATGAAACCTTGAAAGTGAGGGCATACTGATGCAGAAATTGTCGTACATTTCATTCGCACTTCCAGTGATCCTGTACAAAAGTGCATTAGCTGTTCTGTAACCTTTTGCAACCTGCTGCGTCTCCATCTGACAATGGAGACTCTGATAACTAACCAGTTGGCCTTAATACAGTAATACTACCCCCCAAGCAAATCAGCTTCTGCTTTCTGCTGCTGCAGAATGCACTTAAACCTCTCTGTTGTTTTACAGCCTCTGTGTTACAGGCTGCATATTAAATTTTTAAAATCTGTTACTCTGAATCCATGTTGTCCTTCAGGCCACTGCACTTGTCATGTCAGAGTACAGACGACAAACTCACATACTCTCCATCTGTTTCCTGGGTGTACTCTTGAACAAACACAAATATACAGACTGTACACACTTACTTTCCTGTCTGATTGCACAGGTGAGATAAGCCCTTGTTAGCCTGCTCTGACTTGTGCTGATGCACTGTGGCACACACAAGAGCAGTGATTTTAAGCCATACAACCCCTCTGGACATGTTGTGTGCTTTGGAGGAGACAAAACTACCCAGGAGTGGGATTCAAGAAGAAATCATAACGTAATATTGTCCGATTGCCCAACTGACACTTTGAAATGCAATGACTAAAAATACAAGTTCTACAGTGGTCAGTACAATTCAAACACAGTGCAATGGCTAAGTACAGTCTCAAACATCTTTGCACTCATATTGGGAGAGAACATCACCAATTGCTCACACAGCATCAGTCAGGGTCTAGCAGCATTCATTCACAGTAACTAACTGTGTAACAATGATGGAAGTGAGGCAAGAGATGAGCAAAGTGAAATTAAAAAGCCGACAGTACACCGAAAAAATCTAATGGCAGAATTAACAACTGACATTCAGCGAGCGATAATATGAATGGGTGCCAGCATCTAATCACTAGAGTGTCTCAATAAATAATTGCTCAAAGTTTCCAGGTGTCAATAAGACATGTCTGCTGCTCTGTTTAATTGCTTTGTAAGCCCCAGCCGCAGCATCTTTTATCAGATCTGTTCCCATGTCAGCAACCTGAGCCTGTGCCTCTGGGCCTCCCTGTCACTACTAATACGGAATTGAAAGCACTAACACAGATTAAGATGAACTATAAGCTAGTATTTAACATTTTAATGGTACAGTAAACAATGCTCCGTGTGGGAGAAGTCAAGACTGCATGACTCAGAGCGAAACAGATGATTAGCATTAATACATGGTGTCTGAATACAGCTGTCTTTAGTGGCAACCATATTTTGTATACAAGGTGTAGCATACAACAATGTTAAGCACCATAATAACAACTGTGAGGATAATATGCAACACTATGCTAAGGCAAATCCTAGCTAGTTACTTAGTGACAGGAGAAACTCCGCTGTCTGCTTCATTGATCCCTCTACACATCACACCATCCCGCTGCCCTGCACACTTGTGATTCCATGACAACTGATTTTCATTTGCTAAGAGAAATCTTCTGGAAACAGCTTTTGACAGTATAGATTAGAAACTAGAACATTAGCATTAAGAGAGCGCACGCATCTGCCAAGACTGCACAATGCCCTAAATTTAAAATAGGAAATCTTAAGAAATACTTCATCTATTACGGGATCCAAATCATACCTGGAGTGCATGTGCCAGACTGTTTTCACTCTGTTAAACATAGCTGTCCTATACAGCAAGTTAAGAAAAAAATAAATAAAAACTTAAATAGTAGATATTGGCACTTGCATCCAGATCTGCAATTTCACACACACACACACACACCCACACACACACACACAAAATGCGTTTGTCTGCCTTCAGTGCGGTGTCAAAAAACCTGAAAAGCAATTGGAGGAATTTCAATTCATAATTGCCTGTCTTGGAAAGACGGACTCCTTTGGCAGCAAGACTGCAGCTTAGTTACACCACAGGCACCTGACGCAGGAGGAAGACCCAACTGAGAATGCACGACAGAGGACGCCACCACACTGCCAAGAAGAGGATCTGGTCTCTAAAGCTGCCCTTATTTTCTTTTTCCTTTCTCTCTCTTTTTTTTTTTTTGACAATAAATATTCAATCGAGACTGATTGATGGACTTTTCTGTACTGCTCCAGGTGTTACTGTATAGTATCTTTAAATGTTGGCTCTGCAGCGATTTGCCAAAAATCTGACAAAGAAAAATTGAAAAACTTTACCAGGTGTGGAAAAATGTCTCGAGGAGGAGATTATTATTGCAATTTTTCTTCTTGTTTTTTATTCTCTTGTGTACGTCCCTTGAATCCAAAAGTCCAAAGGCAAATGAATTTCTTTGTAAACAAAGTCATTTCTCACTAACAGAAAATAATTCATTATAAAGAGCAAAAAGAGTAAATGATGCTGCTGCTTATGTACCATGTCGTCCGTCCCAAGCGCTGTCCCGATGTTTATTTCCACGGCAGCCTTATCCCGTAAACTAAAATAATCATCCTCAGTTGGCACCACACGACTCCTCCAGCTGAATGTGGATTTCAGTGTGTGAAGATTTTGCAAATTCAGATTCTGTGGCGACCCGACCTCTGCCGAGTGCTACACCCACAGTGAGATGACATGATTAAAAACAGCCCGCACCAATAAGGTCAGAACAAGGAAGAGGGAAAAAAGCACATATTATCCAACAATGTCACGTCCAGTCTGTTGCTATAACAACCAGTAGCATTACAAGGACTCCGCAAATGGGAGGAAGGGGGGCTGGTCTCCATGGGAATGTGCATGTTGAGAGCCAATCCGTGATGGTTTCTTTGAGGCCCCTGGCAGCAGACGGTCCTGACCTCCGACCCTATTCAGCTAGTGCCTCTTTATAATTCACCAACACATTAGGGTGAACTGAGTCTGCTGAGTATATCATTGCCAAAAACAGTCCCATCCTCAGTGTTTAAGCATTTTCTGTGGAGCATAATGGAGTGACTACCAGCAGTGAGGTTTAGGTTTATATAAAGATTATAAGGAAATGTACAGTGGAATATCTCCACTGTCACTGACAGTAATAACTTGCACTGCAGCGTCCTTCCAAACACTCAGATGTGCTCAGTTTTGCATGTGTGATTCATGCCAACTAGCCATTCAAAAGCAGCCAAAATCATTGTGGGATTATCAGACTGTGCTCATCCTCAAAAACATGCTGGGAAGACATCATCACACTGTAAATTAATATCAGCGCAAGAGAGGAGAGGAGCCCTGTGTTACTGTTTGTGTTCCTGTGTGACAGACAGCAAATAATAACGGTCACTGTTGGGTGCAAAGACATTATTTGCTTCACCGTGGCACCACATTCCCACAGAAACTGAACTATGGATTGAATCATTACAGACATTTTATCAGAGGCAAGTATTTAGATAACGCAGGAAGATCTAAATAAACATACTGTAGGAACTGAAGACACAGTGCTTCCACTGCACCGAATAACCTGAAAGATTTCATTTTCCATCAGCTCCCCTTGAGAGCTTTAGTATGCAAACTCTGCAGTGAAACTAACATCTAAATGCTGTTTCACAGGCTCGCTTTCCCTCCCTGCTGACAAACGGGGAGCACTGAATCACACCACAGAGCCTCTGACACGAATCACAGTTCACATGATGATTCGCTCAGCCATATCCTTGCTTGCATGCCTCTGTCAGCCCGACAGGCCAATAATGTGAGGTTACATATCAAAACCGCTGGCAGTGTAATAACCTTTCTGCGTGTTGATGTGCTCTCTGTTGGAGTTTTGCTTCTGTTCCTCTCTCCTCCAGATGAGTAGACAGTCTGAGGTCACAGATCAAATCTGAACACTGCTGGCGCTGTAATAAGGCTTTTATGATTTGTTCTGCTGTATACCAGCTCTGACCACAGAACTATGTTTGCCATTCACAGTGTGGCCTCACCTTCACCTCTGTGAGTGTGCTGACCTTTACAGATCTATGATCTTTAGATCATTGATCTATGGCAGCAACTGATATGAAAGTTGTCATGAAAATGCTGCTGTCCCTGAATGACTGTCACTGTGTATAAAGACTTGATTTTGCACTTGTAGACTAGATTAACATTAACACTCCTGCAACTGCAAATGGGCAAATATATGAAGCACATATCAAACTTAATTCTGCAGAAACTCAGTGGAATGTGAAGAGAAGTCTTTGCTGTTGTGCAGTGTGTGTGTGTGTGTGTGTGTGTGTGTGTGTTTGTGTGTGTGTGTTTGCATGTATAAAGCTTTTCCTCCCCAAACATGCTGTGAGAAAAATTATATTTTCTAATCTTCCATTGAAATGTGCAAAGTGACAGTTAGAAAAAAAGAAGGTGATGGGTTTGAAAGTGTTTGTGCCGGTGTGTTTCTCTAGGTGTGTGCGTGTGTGTGTGTGTGTGTGTGTGTGTGTGTATGTGTGTCACCATGAATATTTCAGAGGCCCCACACTGAGTGGTGGCGACAGAGCATCACCAGAACGAGGACACACTGCTCTCCGGGGTGGGGATTGGAAGGGTTGGACAGAGAGAGAGAGAAAGAAAGAAAGAAAGAAAGAAAGAAAGAAAGAAAGAAAGAAAGAAAGAAAGAAACATATATTCAATAATAATAGCCTGAGGATGCTTCCTGCCTTTGCACCATTTGCAAGGCGAGGTGTCATCCTCAACACAACCAAACCTCAGGTCATTTTAGGGGTTCTGTGCGAGGGAAACATAACAATACAACCGAAGTGATAGTAAGTCAAAGCCCTGGAGGCTAACGCATGGTTCACTCAGAGGAATGACACATTTTATTGTTAGGACTGTCGGAGAAAGTGGTTTTCTCTAACTTGTTGTTTTGTGAAAGTTAAAAACCTGGCTGTGATTCGCATTCAGCTCCAATACAAGCACAATACAAGGTTCCAGGGACATGTGGGCACACAGATTGGTTTTGGTTTCACTTGTCCAGGGTTTGAGATATTTCTCTCTGAGAGTTCTGCCCAAACTCCAACACAATGACTGTGAATTCAATTGTCAACAATGGTGTGGCTTTCCTGAAACCTTGGTGTCATTACTCTGGATAATAAACAGACCTCGCTCACTGGAACTACCTTCTAGTGAGGAAACAGTGCCCAGAAAACTCTTGACAGCATGTTGTGTGGATTTTCAGGAGTAATGGGAACAGCTTGTTTCCGACAAGTGATGCTGCTGTTGAATTTTTTAAATGTAGTTTTTCAAAGCTATGAGCAACACAAACAAAAATCGATTCACTGTTACTGAATTGAGGTGAAAGCTGAAAAACCATTACATGACTATCTATTTGTCCATATATCTATCAATATAGATAGATATAGATATAGATATACACACATAAATACATAGATATAGATTAGTGTGTGTTTATGTCTGTCTATCTATCTATCTATAGATATAGATACTTCTTACCCTCTGAGGGTTTAAAATGGCCATTTGTCTCTCCTAATTCTGGTATGAAGCAGTGATATTGATTTTTAAATGCACAGAATATTAGATTGTGGTTGTAACTGTGGGCGTAATTCTTGTATCAGACAACCTTTGTGGAGGCGAGTTCACTGGGTTATAGTTCAGTAGGCTAAAAGCAGGATGGAGATTAAGCCTGGTTAGTCTAAGGTAGCATGTTTCAGAGGTAAACCTTGTTAATACCACTAAAGCTGTTACCGAGATATCAGGCCTTTTCCCCTGAGGTCAACAAGATACTACAGCAATTATCAGATCAAAATTTCAGTTTGTCCTATACTTTGGTTTATGACCAAATACCTACAAATATAATCCCATCAACCTCTGCTAGACTTTGTGTTTGGTGCTAATTAGCAAATGTTAACACGCTAAAGTAAATGGTAAACATTATACGTGCTAAACATCAACATGCTAACGTTGTCATTGTGAGTACAGTCTTGTTCTTTGCAGAACAGCCTATAAGACATAAAGCTCTATCTAATACATCTGCTGAACGGTAAAGACCATGCACACTACGAAAACTATAACAATGTAATTACATGAAATAGGACGTGAACACCTACATAGCCATCCACACACCAACCTCCACCGAATTCTTTCATCAGCACTCAAGGTTGCTGATGAATCTAATATTGCTGAACCAGAACAGCTGTTATTAACACAGGAATGCAGAGAGTCAGTGTTTCTGGGCAGCTGATGTGTAATCCATAGACTGGAATTATCCTTCCATGTTAACAGCCTTTGCATTGTCTGACTCACCATCTGTATAACTCTGCGGATATATATCAGACTTCCTCACTGTCTGTTTGGCTTTTTATCCCGTCTCTCCGCCTGACTGTCCGTGGGCTCGTTCCTCTGTGCCCACTGACAGGCGCAGACTCACATCCCAGTAAGATTTAGGATCTTGATTCTGAACAAAGAGACAGTGATAGGTCTTGTCATCGTTACTATCTGTCGGCACCTTCGCTCCTCTGCTCCGTTTCCAGTTTAGAGAAACAGAGAGCGAGAGTTTGCATGTGACAGTGAGTAAGAGTGTTGCTGATGTCATGGTTACTAACAGGATGACTGTGTTTCCATCTAGCCCATCTGTCACTGGGGAGACTACTACTGTGTGTGTGTGTGTGTGTGTGCCTCTGTGTGTGTATGTGTGTGTGTTGTCAGAGGAGGGTGTTGTCAGGAAAGCAGAAAGAGACTTGGAGAGTTTGAATCTTCTTAAGATTCAAGGCAGATCTGATATCAAAGAAATATAGCAAAACAGTCCTATCTAGCGTCTGTTCTCATGCAGTCTGCTGGAAAACAGACACTGAGGGATTAATTCACAGTGCAATTACTGTTACTCCATTGAGATGTAATGTAAAAATATCTCAGTTCTACCATGTTATCCAAGAGGACAGTGGTTTTATTCCAATAACGAGCTTGGCAGTGATTTGAAATGTAGCGTTATAACTGCAGGATCTTAAGAAACGAACAGTGCACGTGCACAGGATGATGTTCTTCACTGTGATCAGGTATGCTACGCATGACAGTAATGCAGTAATTTACAACAGTTCAACCATTTAGCACCATTTCCTACAATGGTTACCAACATGTGTGCATTTAAAACGCTGACACAAAGCTTTGAAAACTACAAAATGAGTCATTGATTAAGAAGGAAAACATTACACCATCTCCATCTTCTCAGATGTGAGTAGTCGTTTGATTTGCATCATTGAAAACTGCATATTTGGGAGGTTTAAGGAAAGCTAGTAAATTGAAGTCCTTGGGCTTTGGAAACTTGTGATTATTTTCTGACACTTAATGGACTAAATGATGAATTAACTCGCTGACTAATCCATTGATAATGAAGATCGTTTGTTGCAGGCCTCTTTCTCAGCGAGTCAGCGTGTGTGGTTAAACTGGACAGCTTCCCGGTCAGTTGGCATAGTAACCAGAAAGACGTACATGGCCTTGTTTTTCGTTGGAAATGCCTCCACTGTTTCATCTTTAATTAATGGACTGCTTCGCCGAAACTACTGTACTAGCCACTGTATAAAATCTGCTTGTACAGCAAATACAAGTATCGCAGAAACAGTGTAAGTGAACAGTTAACAGATGCTGGATGTTGGTGTGTGGAGTCGTCTTCTTCTTTCTTCTCCTTCTCCTACTCCCTGTTTCAAAATTGCTTTCCTTTCTGCCAATTTCAGTCTTTTTTCATTTCAATCATCGCATAACTACAAATTCCAATGTTTTCATAAGCATAGACAAAATGTGACGTGCAATTAAAGACATCACGTAACATGTTTAGTCAAACAGTTTATATGCCTCTCAGTGCTTACAGACTTTACTTCATCATTTCCTGATCTGCATCCAGATAAGCTGCCTAATAAACTGCCTTTTCTGTATCTGCAAAATAAAGGGAGCTACAGAGAAACAGCCTTGGCCCGGGTCATTTGGTTGCCCGGGTCATTAGGTTTAAATGCACGAGGCTGATTTGTATGGGAGCTGTTAACTTTCTCCTCACACTCTCCCTCGCTCCCTTTGAGATACAAGTCTATTGAGATGTCTGAGTGACCTACAGACCCCTCACACACACACCCGCCCACACATACAAAAACACAAAAACAAAACAGAGATAGAGAAAAGTATGTCCAGAGACTATTCTGGACGTTACGTCCTCGTCTCCAGCCGCATCAATCCGTTCATTTAGCGAACTACTCATAAAGAAAGCATGGAGGTGAGCAGAGCGTGCTTTGCAGTGCAGTGATTTCAGGTTTATCTTCAGATGTTGCATGTGCACCATGGGCAGTCTCCCGGCACTTAAAGTGAAGTGAACTGAAGAGTTTGTGTGTTCGTGTGTGTGTGTGTTGGTGGCCTCAGCATTGATCCCCCTCTAAGCCTTGGTCATTGCTTGTGGCCTGAAGGTGAGGTGACAGGGGAGTAAAGAGGCTTTCATCAGATTACAGCTCATTCTCCGTCTTTCACTGTCTCTCTTTCCAGCATCATTTATCTCACGGCTGCTTTCAACCACTCTGCTCCTTCGCTCCCTTTCTCTCTTGCTGAACACTGAACCTGCTCGGAGCCTCAGAGGTCTTCCATCCCACATGGATGCATTTGTCACTTTCACGAGCTGGGAGCGACTGTTCAGAACTGTATGACTGCACATCAAAACGAACGCTTAAAATGCACCAATGGAGGAAACTTTCAGAGCGATCTCTTTTTACAGGAATTTATGTGTACGTTCCTTTTCATTCAAGTAACTGAGGTCAATCGACTTGACACACAGATGAGTGGCGACAGAACCATTATGGCTCCATTTCCCACATATTTATTTTCACGCTGCTTGATTAGGTTGTTTCTGCTTTCAGCGAGCAGTGAAAGAAAAAGGACGGCCAACACTTTCTCATTACTTTTTCCTCTGGAGGTGTCACAGCTAGTAATAGTGCAAACACCAGTGGTGAAAGAAGCATTGAGATTCTTTTACGGAAGTAAACACAGGTACACAACAAATGATTAAATGCAATCGCAAACACTGGCAGAAGCATTACCAGCGAAATGTGCTCAAGTTGTTGAAGCTAGAATATAATATTATCACTACTGTGTTCTTCTATACGATTGGATCATTATGAATGATGCATTAAAGTGTAAACAGCATTGCAATATTGCAATATTCAAGTAAAGTAAATACACCTAAGAAGAGTTATAATTGTATATTTCATCTGTGACTCATACAGGAATGCACACAAACACTCATACAAATACACAGTTCATCTGTATGAATCTATGTCTTCTGACTTTCATTGTTTCTATTACCCGTGTTGCTCACAGCTCTGTCTCTCTGTAGACTCGTCCTGAATAATTACATTGTTGTTGCTCTGTTGACTCAATTTGCTCTATTTATCTGTTGATATTTGCCTGTATTGGCACACACATGTATATACACACACTGTTATTATATGACATTGTTGAATCTCCAATAATCTAATTGATTTCTTGAGCAGATTTGAACTTATAATCTTTACTTTTCATTAAAATTAATGTCTGTTAATTCACTATGTATCGCTAAATGAGGTAACACAGTGGTGAATGTACCTAAGCCCCACTGATGAAAGCGCTGCAATATTTATATATTTGCAGTATAATGAACTGGGTGTCTTGACAGTCCTGGAAAAGGTGCCTTATTAAGTGACTGCTAATGCAAACTGAACATTTCTTACTGCTGCAGCTTCATATTAAAAGCATTTAACTGGTGAAACACGAGTTGACTTTCATTATTAAGTTAACCAGTGTGTTTGCCAGTGAGCTTTGCACTTGCTGCTATCGTTTATCGAAATGTTTCCACAAAGCAAGACAACAGTCATTTTCAGCATTTCTTGACAGCAGATTGGTTTGAAATATTGCAGGAAGTAATGGAACAAGAAGGAGCAGCCACAGTGAGCTGTTAGATGAAGAGCTGCAGGCGACAGGCTGCAAACCTCAAACTTCTCAGCAAGGTAACGAACCCCTTTCACTGTGTCCTGCTGTCTGCAGACTCATGCTGTGTGCAGGATAAAATCAGATCCTGGTTGCTCACAGAATGAAGGAAAAAATGGCCAATTATTGCCTGACTTCTTTATAATTCAACAATAGCTTGTTTTGCTGCACCAGAATTGTGTGACCTGCAGCATTAAAGCACATTTGCTGTTAACACCATCAACTACAGGAGTCACCAAACAAACCAGGACTGAAATCTTTGAGATCTCCACTTTAAGTTCAATATTAGCCATAATACTCATGAGGATGTCTTAATAGTCAACACATAAAGCTCTCACTGTACATACAACACAAATACAAACTTCTGCATCTGCAAATACACACACACCCACACACACACCCACACATGCACACATTTTTCAGATATTGTTGGTATCTACAACATAAACGCTGGCAGATGCAGCAGATGTGTCTGCTTACACAGTATGGAGAGACTGTTTCAGCTGCAAGCCAATATACAGCGTGCACACACACACACACACACACACACACACACACACACACACACACACACACACACACACACACACACACCACATTGCCAAAGGGCTTTTACACACTGTGAGTCAGAGCTGGTTGAAACTGGTGGCTCTCAACCTGATGCTGTCCTCATTACACTGATGGCGTCCTGACCGCCATACATTCAGCACATAGAGCTCAGATCATTAAACGTATGTCCAGAGAGCCTATTGGTGAGCTGCACAACAAACAGTAATCTATCTGACCAGTACTGTGAACAGGGCGTGTGTGGTGTGTGTATGTGTGCGTGAATGCGAATGTGCCGGTGGGAAGGACAGCACTGGTGTGTATTAAGGGGATTAGAATCGACTTCATCCTTTCTCACCCCTCTTCTTTTACGCTCCCCCTTTCTCGTCTAACTCTTCCCCCCTTTCCTTCCCCCCGTCTCTTTCTCCACCCTGATGATTCTTCTTGAAGGCCATTTCCCTCACTTTCGTTTTTTTTTATATATATTCATCTGAGTTCCTTACTTTTCATAAATCATAACCCTGCCCCCTCTACATTTTCCTCCCTCCTGCTCTCTCTTTTCACTTCACTCTTGATATTTATTGCTCTAATAACTCCCCATTTTCACTCACAGTCCTTCCTCACTCATTCTTTGTCCGCCCTCTTTTAACCTCCCATCCATCTTTCTCTTTAATATATAACAAAAACAGTGAGGCCTGTTGCAGACTAGCTCTGTCAGACAGAGAAGCCCCTGTAGACGTTTTGTGCTCAGGCTTGAGTCTGACTCTTTTGAGCTTATGTTCACTGCACTTACATAACCTGTCGTCAAAGCACTGCGCAGTCGGTGCGTAGCAACACAGGCAATGCATGAATTGTATGAATGAAAGTCTCTCTGGTACCCATCCTCACCTCAACTCTGAGATCTATAAAAGCTTTTCTATCTGATGGTCTATCTTAATGCTGATTAAAATACAAGACGGATGCAATTACTTGAAACAAGGTTGAAAATGTTCCTCTTCACACTGAATTTTGGAGAGGTTCAGATGGAAAATGAAGCTACTGTTCTTGTGGCTGTTCAAATCCTAGCACTCACCAGACTTTCCATGCTTTGGACAAAGGTAAGATGCCATAAGGAGACAGAATCTTTGACTTCTGGCCAGACCTCTCATCAACTCTGAGCCTGTCTCTTTGGCCCAAGTCCTAAGTCTGAGGACTGCTTGGCTCTTGGTTAGAGTTATATAACTATCATCAAAGCACCATATCGGGGCCTCATTCAAACAGTTTTAATAGACTTTTTAAAGGTGTGGGATTGAATGCCAGTGCATGGTGCGTTATCACATTTCCATCCCCTCACTGTCCTCCTGTCCGTTCACTGTCTCCTCATTACCTTCACCGTTCATTACATGACCCTGAGATTTAAATGTGATATCAAGAGCCGTCACTGTTCAAACATGGGTGAATCAGTAGAGCACAGTGCACGAGAATAGCACCTGTCAACCAGAGTAACTACAGTGGTCGTACCATTCAGCATATTAGAGAAATGGAGCTCTGACTGGAAAACTGCAGGCTGGACCATTTGGACATCATTGGAAATGAAAGTAAATGTTAAAAACACTTTTATTTTGCTCAGTTCCTCCTGTAACACTGGCCTGTTGGGTGACCCCCAACAGCACATTGGGCTGCAGTAGAAGGCTTCATGCACACTGGGTTGAATGAACAAAAAACGGCATGCTTAGCTACGTTTTATCTGATAAATGATGGTAAAAAAAAAGAGGAAAAAGATATGATAGACAGCTCTGTTATTTGCTGAACAGTTCAAATGTGGGTTCATCCACTGATGTTCATTTCACAACACCAAGACCACAGTTTCAAAGTTCAGCCCAGGCAATGAATCACAACCTGAAGGATGGTCTTATTGAAAGATTTAATTACACTACAAATTAAGGACCTCTGTGGGCTGACACCAGTGCACTCTTCAATGCATCACACGGCCGAACAAAAGCACACTGTTGGTAGCTAGCTGCATGCGTGGTTTCTTAACACGTCCCCCCCATGCCGTCTTTTCCTCTGCATCCTCTTCAAATACCACACAACCTTCACATCCATCATTATATCGCAAGCGGGCGCCAGCTCGGGGACATAATTTTGCTTTTTCTAATAGGCTGCGCCTGGTCATTTTTCATGCCTTGAGAGGGCCAAAGTGTTCATTATAATCTGTAATTATAAATCTGGAGCTCATATTAGCCAAATAACAGTGCAATCGTACTTGCTGCTTTATGGTGTTTGCATCACCCATATTTCTCATCTTTCCTGCAACATCAAAGTATATATGTACAGTCTTTTCTGGTGTTGGTTTGTGTATCTCCTGCTTGCAGCACACGCAGTACCAAATGCATTAGCCGTACCAAAAAGAAAAAAAAAAAAAAAAGGGAATGAAGCAGCTAACTGCACTCCTTTTATGTTGAATTATTTCGTTTTGATGCCTTTATGAATAATGTTATCTTAAGCTGCAGAAGTGGGAGAGAGAAAACACACAAGTTCAGGCTATGCCATTTTCAGAGCAGAACTAGTATGTGGTACAAAGACAACATTTGAATGTTTAACAAAAGAAATAAAAGTAAAATGCCTGCACACTTTGCTCAGCAGGCTTGCTGCCTCTAATTACTTCTTTGCACGGGCAAACTACTAATTATGAAGATGTTTCATGTGCTATTACTGTGCCCCGAAGAAGAGAGGAGGTGGAGAGAAATCCAGCGAGAGAAAGAAATTCCCCTCTTTCTCTCTCAGTGCTTTGTTTCTGGATAAACTCCTAACGGCTTTGAACGCAGCTGCGTTGTTTGAAACCGGTTGACAGATAGACGGATGGGATATGGATGCACGTGACTTTCCACAGACTGCGAATTCAATCTGCCTCCCAGTGTTTACACGCTGTCCAAACCGATTATGCACACGGGTATCAAATTCAGAGTTTAGTCCCTTAAATTTTTAATTCCCACACATCATGAAGGATTCATCTCGCTGCCAGTGATACGCGACCGCTGAGACGGCTCCAAGCGCTCGTGCCTTGCGCTCGAGCACCGAATGTTCCGTTAAAGCAACGGTTTGAAAACAATAGAGGGAAAACAATAGCGGAGCTGAGGCAGCCCTCCATGTGTCTCATTTTCAAAGGCAGTTACAGTGATGCGCACACGGTTGTGGGCAGCATAATTAGCCTTTGGTAACCATTTTAACAGGAGGAAATTTGGGGCTGTTGGGTGGAGATAACAGGACAAAACGTTACACTTTTCTTCCTCTTCTGGTGTCGCGCGGGCGGACCATTCAACAATCTGCGCGCTATGCTAACATAACTCATTTTCAGGTGAACAAAGAAAACTCACTCACCTCAGAAATGCAACATATTAGCGTGTTCTTCCTTTGTCATCCAAAAGTGGCAAGAAAACCAGATAAAAGGAAGAAAACCTCCACTTGTCTTCTCGGTCAGCTTGAAAAACCCAACATCATGATCTCAGTGAACCAGGTTCGGTCCAAAACCAGCGAGCAACTCCAGAAAAAAACAACAACCCCGAAGCCGAAGATGAAACAAAGCTCAACTCCTCTTCCCTCTCCTCCACCACTCTTGGCTTCAATTTCTCACTTGCTGCCTGCCTTTCGGTGTCCAGACAGACGCGCTGTTGTGAGCCAGCACCTCATGCAATATTGAACACCGATAATGGTGGAGCGGGGCGACGGGAAATGGAAACGCTTCTCTTGCGGTTTTTATTCCATGTTTACATCATACTATCTCATTTTATCCGCCTTGAGCGACCAGTATCCGCGCTCCCTTTGTGCTGTCTGTCTCGCGCACTGTGGATATAACGGGTTAAACCATTCCCGCAGCGCGAGAGGGGGGTGGAGAGGAGCTATTCATGTGAATGTATGGGAACGAATGGGCTTGGTGACTCGTGGCCAAATGTTGTTGTTGTCGGGGATAAAGAGACGGGGAGACAGGAGGGAAGAGGGGAGGGAGAGGGAGAAAGTGAGAGAGAGGGGACGAAGAAAGAGAGAGGGGGGTCAGGATGCAAAGAGGGTGTATTTGCGGTATGTTATTTAGAGGGAAAAGCGTTAGAGTCGTCAGAAATATGATTAAAAATAATTGTTTTAACAAGTGGTGCGTACAAAACAACTTAATTGACGTTCTCTACATTTAAAGCAGTTTCTTTGTTGTTCGGACTGAAAACTGTATAATCACCACGCACTTAAACGCACCCTCCGCACACTAAACCATTTGCTTCTCACATGCAATGGGCTTTCTGGTAAGCTCGCTCTCATACAAGATTATGCAACTGAGATATAATTACATCCAGTGTAATGGAAGGGGGAAAACAAAACATAAGTAGTGGCCTTGTCTTTTGAGAGCTTTTTGTGCTGCTGCCTGTTACTTCCCTCAGCACCAACCCACTGTCTGTTCAGGACCTTGGAGAGCTCTCAGCCTGCTGCAGCCACCTGTGTCATTGAAGAGCGGTGGATTTATTTCTATCATAAAAAATCAAAGCAAACTCATTTTAAGACCGCTGCGTGGGTTGTTATACGCCAGGACCAGAGATTTTAACAAATATAGCCACTTTGCAGTTATGATCACTTGTGAATCCAATAATAATAAGGATCAGAACAGTCTTAGCTGTGTTGGTGTTGGCAGACTGCGCCTCTATACGTCTACAGACACTCCGCCAGACTTTTGCAAAAAGAGCCAAATAAAAGAAAACAGGAAAAGAATTTATTCTGAGCTCTGCAGATGAGCTAGTATGTGGATACCATATGGGCCAATAGCGCCATCTCCTGGAGAACATGTTCGCTCTTTATGGCGATGTGTGCAACCTAAACACAGTTTTTAAAGCCAAAAAACCTTTTATAATCTATAGAGGCAAATGTAGTTCAGTGTATCCCAAGAGACACACTGACAAGGTACAAGAACTACTCGCCTGCTCCATGTTGGAAAACATTTTACATTTGGTGTCTCGTTTTCATGGTTTGCTGTCACATGATGTTGATTTGGCACACAGGCCCGGGTCATCATTCACAGAAAAAGATAATCACATGTCATCTTTAAAACGTTACTGGCGTCTATAAGTGTTTATTCCTGCTCCTGCTTCCTGTTTATTTATGCTCTTCAGTGATCCTCTTTCGTTGGTGACCAGGGTTTCATGTCACTTCACAGGTTACGTAACGATATAATATCAGACTGAGACAGAAGGGTCTTTAATATAAGAAGGCCTGGCTGTTACTCACTATTTGTTCTTACCGGAGAGCCTGAAGCCCTTTTTAAGATAAAAATATCGAGATCACAAAGATCAACAGACAACGTTTTTAAACATGGTGCAAATTTTCAGTCAAAAACAGCACATTTTGTTCGTATTGTAGCTGTGCCAGCTGACTTACAGGCTTCTATGTATACTGTTTTCCTGTGTGGACGCGCAGCAGCATCTGCGCCTTTAAGAGCATCTCTGACAGCATCCTCCTCTGTCACGGACGCGCACATAGCAGCTCAATATTTGAGAATACAGCTTAGCTTTCTGCACTCGCATCTTCCTAAAGATACATCACAACATCGCACAGTTACATTTAACAGCATTATTTCTCCACTGGACATTGATGCATTTGCCTCAACGGTCGCCGTAGCGGTCCAACCGATCGTTCTTGCTTTTATTTCCTTCCTTCCCGCATCCAAAGACTGATCTACGCTACAAGATGGCTGAGTTGAATTTGGGGAAGGGGCTGACTGCAGGGAAAGTGGCCAGCAACGTTCAGAAAAAGCTAACGAGAGCCCAAGAAAAGGTAAAAGATGCTCCCGAGCGTGTGAATGTGTGCGGAATGCTTGTTCAGGCCTGCAAGCCGCGAAGCAGCAGTGCCGCTGCCGCATCCAGCAGCAAAGCGCAGTGTCGCATCACGACATCATAACAGTCATGGCAGTGATGCTGTGTTTGGAGATGGGGATGCCCACTTAGAGTGCATCTGTCCTGCAGTCAGTTTCATCCCGTGGGCACGTACATGTTGCGGTGAGAAATACTATAGGCCTCATGATTTCATCTCATAATTTAACCCATGACTGAAGTGTTTCTGGCATGTTAAAACAATACTTGGGAGTCTTAGTGAGTGTTTGTCACACAAATGATAAGTGCAGAAAGCGCCTCTTGCATTGTATTGACACTGTGATTCTAATTATTACTAATGCTGCAGTAAGTATAGGTGGTAGATATGAGGCCTAGCCTGTGCGTTCATGCTCTTGCGCGTTCTGCACTGAATAAATGACAGGGGGCGCTATTTGTCTATCATAATGCATCATATACTGTATGTCTTAAGAGAGCCAGGCAGAGAGAGTAGAGATGGTGTGCGTTAAATATGCGTTATTGTTTTGACAACATGTACATGAGCTCATACGGAAATAACAGTTAGAATCCATACATGCATTTATGAATAATATAAATGTGGCTTTTCTCTTATTTATTCACTGATCAAAAGATTAAACAGCATTCACCCACAAATGCAAAGAAATTGTGTTAAACTTAGAAGAAAGTGAGAGCTCAAGACAAGAAAATAGGTGAATGATCATGTGTGCAGTGGACTTTATGGAAAATGTCTTCCGTCCTGAACTGCTTAACTTATCCTTTGGTGTTATCATTAATGTTATCATGTGTTTGGCTGACAGGTTCTTCAGAAGCTTGGCAAAGCCGATGAGACCAAAGATATTGCTTTTGAGGAGGGAGTGATCAACTTCAACAAACAATATGTGAGTACAGTCCAGTGTACGGTGCTATGTTGTATGGCAGAGTCTAATTTTCCCAGAAATCAATGATTATTCGGACCAATTATTAAATTAGAATACATCTTATAACGATACATAGATCACCAGATGTTCAGTCTTTTCTGTACATTCTGCACATACTGTACAAACTGATTTTTGCATTCGCTCAGTGACAGTGACACACTGTATCGACTGCTTTGTGTCCTGTGCCTCATGTTTTACGTTTCACCCCCAGGCTGAAGGCAGCAAACTGCAAAGGGACCTAAGGGCATACCTTGAGGCAGTCAAAGGTGTCAGACACACAAACATATACGGATTCACACTGCTGTATACATGAATACACTCACACACACCTTGAATGGACCAAGACACACGTAGACTCACAATCATGCACATACAGAGATGCACCTTAATCTTCATATGATGTTCCACTAATGGATATGTGTGTTTGTCCTCAGCCATGCACGAGTCCTCCAGGAACGTGCAGGCCTGTTTGGCTGACATGTATGAGCCGGACTGGTACGGCAAGAATGAAGTGGATTCCATCGTGGAGGTCAGAAAAACTTTTCATGAATGTGTTTAACATAGATGTGTGAAAGCATGAGGACAAGCCGGTTCCCATATTAAAAGTCCAAACCACTTATTATAGTGTATGGTAGTTGATTGAGTGTGTGTTTGTGGGTGTTTTGCTCCTGATTAGCTCCTGGAACACAGCAGCTATATAGAGTACGCACAGCTGTGTGTGATTGGTTTCCTTGGCTTTTTTGCTGTCCTCTTGACAGCAAAATTACACATTAGCATCTCTTGTGAGAAATGTTGAGTAGCTCATTAAATTTTCCTGCAACTTCATTAAGTTTGCTCTTTAAATGGCTTTTGAATTAATGGTTCTTATCTGATAAAACTACTATGAGCTTGCTGCAAGGAAATACTGCGATCAGTTAAAAGGGTTTCAGTTTGTTCTTAATTTGCATACAAGACCACACTCCAATATGTGGCAGCAGAGCTGCTGAATTAACTCTCAACTCTAAGAGATGGAGAACTACATCCAGGAAGCATACTTTTGCAGTAAAACAAGCATGTCAAGCAGTTTGCCTTATTTAATCTCTGACCCTGGTCCTGTTATGTGCATCCGTGCTGCAGGACTGTGATGTGCTCTGGACTGACTACCACCAAAAGCTGGTCGATCATGCTCTCATCTCAATGGATACTTACCTTGGCCAGTTTCCTGATATCAAGGTGAGCTGTGCGTTCACTGAGACCTCTGGCAACCATGACCAATAATCATTGGCATCAAGTGTTCTTGCAGTAACACCCAAGCTGTCCTCCACGTCATACTTTATATTGTGATCTTACTGCAGTTTTGCTGATCGTACACTGCTGTATTTGTATTTCAATTGCATTGAATTATACATATTCAATAGAAAAATAACTGCTGAAAAGATATAAGATGCCAAATCTTTAATAACATCTGATGTCTACATCTGTGAGCTGTTGCTTTGCTGGAAGCAAATTGGATGCAGGTGGAGATGCTGAATGGCAAACACTCATCCTCCTCTTTTCTTTTGTCCAGGCACGTATAGCTAAGAGGGACAGGAAGCTGGTCGATTACGATAGCGCCAGGCACAACTATGCCACCACACACAAGACCAAGAAAAAGGACGGGGCCATTAAAATAACCAAGGTAAAACAAGTACAAAACACTGCTTATGCTAACATGTATCAAGTTTGACAGCGTTATATGACTTCCCTCGCTCTCTCTCTTCCAGCCGTCCTCCTTGTTGGAGAGGGCCACTCCAGGCTGGGCTCAGGGTATCTTGTCTGCACACAATGTTGCCCAGAGCAGTCTGTCCAGGAGCCAGGTACACGATAATCTTACTGCTCTTCCTACAAGGTCTGATGACTGTGAAACAGTGATAAGGGGTGTCCCGGTAGCCCAGCGGTCAAAGACACATGAGATGGAACAAGGAGGGCCTCAGCTGAACTTGTTTCAGCGTGTCATCACTCTCTTTTTCTGTCCCCTGTTACTCCCCACTGCCACAACAACTGCAGCCAAACTATGTAATTCATCATGCCAACACATTGTGTGTGTGTGTGTCTGTTTCAGGCTGAGGAAGAGTTGGAAAGAGCCCAGAAGGTGTTTGAGGAGATTAATATTGACTTGCAAGAGGAGTTACCTTCACTGTGGAACAGGTGTGTATGTGTGTGTGAGACTGATTTTCCTGTTGATTGATGCTATAATTACTTTTCACTTACATCTGTGCTACATTTACCCTTACAGGATATTCAATTAAGTCAAGCCAGTAATGCGGTCAATGCTCTCTCTCTCTCTCTTCTCTGCCCTCTCTAGTCGTGTTGGGTTTTACGTCAGCACCTTCCAGAGTTTGGCTGGTTTTGAGGAGAAGTTTCACAAGGAAATAGGCCGGGTGAGACTTGTGTATAGACCTCCATTAATGCCGAATTTAGATAAAGACCAGACAAAACAAATTGACGCAGTGTATCAGATAACAGTTGATGGAAAATGTCGACCGTGCCAACTTTGACTACATCTGCAAGAGCTGCAGTTGAATCTAGAAATGTTAATGTCTTGCTGTCCTTCAACACTGTTTTTGAAACCCAGTGCAAAGATTGTCATTATTCTTTTCTTTTTTCCTGTTGCAAAACTACAGTAAAATATTGGGTTTTAACTGACTGTCGTGAGATAATCTGCTGTATTACTGACTTAGCTTGATAAGTCTCTTTGACTTTGCATGTAATGATGCATATGAGCTATAGCAGGCAGACACACTGTACAGCACTTTAATATTACAGAGCAGGAGTAACACAAAACGCAAGACAATGATTATTTTGATGATTTATTTTGGGTGTGTGATGTGATGCTCTTGGTGTTGAGTCTAATATCTAACACTCCATCTTTCCCCTCTGCAGTTGGATCAGGATTTGTATGATATCTTGGAGAAACTGGAGGAAACAGATCCAACCAGGTTAGTGAGCAATGATCCATCATATAAACTGGATCACAGCAAGACTTTCTACTGCAATGTGCCTCATAATAGCTTGTGTACCTTATTAATCACTTTGACTATAATGTGTTTATTTTTTAATGTTTAAATGTATTTGAATATTCTGTCAATGTCAATAATTTTGATTCTGCATGGAATTTAATGTCAAGATATCTAATCAGCATATTAGCATCTTTAAAAATTAACCAGTAACTGATAGTGATGCTATTCAGACTCAGAAGTGCTGATACTGTGCCCACTCAGGTAAAAGCCCAGTAACCTCAGGTTTTTACAGCTCTGAAAAACAAACAAACAAACAAACAAACAAACAAACAAACAAACAAACAAACAAACAAACAAACAAACAAACACATCATGTACCTGAAAACAGCTGTTTGTGTTGACATCTAGGAATCATTAGGAGGAGGAGTGCTGAGCCTCATCAATCACTCTCAATGATCAATCACTATGGCTAGTCATATTAACCAGCAAAGAAAATACCCATGCCTACATCTCTTTCTAGACCTAATCCTTTTCACAAATGTCTGTGAATATTTTAACCTCTTGAGAGCACATAGTTCATTGTGCTTGGTGAATGCAGTGTACTGCATCAGAAGTGGAAATCGAATTGAATTAAAAGTATATATAAAAATGCTCCCCTTTGTTAACCTGCCATCCCCCTTCCCATGACCTAATCATGAGGCCATTTCCCCATTAAAAACAAATCTCAATTTGGGTACAACATGTATATTTGCTGTCTTAAGCATGACCAGTTGAATAATCGCTGTGGCACCTGACATATTCATGGAGGATAAATGATGGAGACGCTGAAATGTCTATCCGATTATTTTTCTGATGTTCCGAAAACATTGTAAGCTGCAGTAATAGATAAACAAAATGGCACGCATTAACCTGGAGCAACCCCTGAACCCCCCTTACAGAAAGACAGATAAAAGCGGCGCCTCATCGTCAGGAACAAATAGGAGGTAACCTGCAGCAACTGTGGTAACCATTGGTGACACAACTCTTGTCTGTCTGTCCAACTGACCTGTCTGTCCAGCTATCTGTCTGTCAGTCAGTCTGCAGCCTTGGGAGATCATATGGGAGATTTAGTGCTTGGTTGTGCAAGTGAATTCATAGACACACTGATCAGAGAGTCGAGCGCCCAGAGCTGCAGATATATAAGAGTTGAGCAAACCTGCATGTTTAATGCTGCACCAGGCAAGACTGTTACATAACAGGACAACCCAAATCTGAAGGTATGCAGTATCTCATCTCAGACTAACTGAGGACATAAATCAAAGTGTTCGCCCTAGAATATGTCAATTTTCACCTTGAGGCAAGGAGAGTATCTTCAGTCCTGCTTCACATTTTTCTTTCTTTTATTCACCAATGTTAGACCTTTTAACACTTGTTGTACCTTTAGTATCCTATTGGATATCCTATTAGCCAATGTACACGGTGGGATGAATCCACGAGGGGACCACAGGGCATAAATGAGTTGCTGGGCCCCTATTAAGCCCCTTGTTTTTTTGGTTATCTACAGTCTCTGTGCATCTTTGACTGAACAAGTTAATTTAGCAATACGGACCAGAGAAGCACAAAACTGATATGATAAAGATCTTAAAACTGGATCAAGCCACAAAATCAGGTAAGCAGGACCCACCTTAGGGCCCTTATCATGTCAGTTGATTGCTTTGATGCTGCATTTTCCAAACAAAGTCACACATATTTTAACAGATGAACTGCAGGCACACAGTAAACCTGGAATACTTGAGGGGCCCTGGAGTTTTGAGGGCCCCAGTTGTCCGCTTTCAGTCTTGGTAATGTAGTGCTTGTAAAGAGCTACCTCGTGCTACCATTTGAAACCAAGGTACTACAACATTGCCTGGTCCAGCAATAAGTCGCAGGTTTTCCAGCCCGTAAAATATCCGCAGATCTTTGGCAGCTGCCGAATGCCTCTGTCACTGCCGGCTTGTGAGGAGTTACTGGAGGCACAGATAAAGCCTGCTTGCATGGGACGGAGGGAGGAAAAGGAGAAGAATGGAGGGAAGGGAGGCTCACGTTTCTTGCATGACAGCTCTTGCAACAACAACTACTGCTTGGACCCTCGTAGAGCATGCCTTGTAGCTTGTGTTAGCATTCTGCTCTTTATAATCTTTGCTAAACACTCTCTCACACTGTTTCCCATCCCTTTTATTTTCTCTGTAATGTGTCTGTATTCCCATTTTTGCCCTCCCTCTCTCTGTGTCTCTTTCATTCAGTGGAAAAGAAGCATCTAACCACACTCTCAGGCCAGGAGGACCACCGCCGATCCCCAAATCTCCATCCAAGGTAACACGGCAGATCATGAAATAGTCATGAACTTTGCTAAACGCATACAGATTAAGTTTTCAGAACTAAGACAAATCTCTGTTAATTTGTTGTCCAGAATTGCAAGTTTAGGTCTGTATTTCTTTCTCTGCCTTAGCTAAAGCCAGCAGTGCCTCCTCCACCCAAGGTGACCCCGTCTAAGGAGTTGAAAACAGAGAACATCATCAACCTGTTCGATGCTGCGGCCACCCCTGATATCAGTGTCACCTCCCCTACAGAGGTTAGTGAGCAGCTGCAGTCGACAAACAGCCGCAGCCCTTTAACTTTCCACTCTCCTGCACAGGTCAGAGCCTTTAAGTATTCCTTCTTCTGGCCTGCTCTTCCTCCTACTTCTCCTATTTCACTCTATTCTTCTCTGTTCTATTCTATTCCTGTTACTTGCTTTCTCTGTTGCGCCCAGTTAGCCAATGAGTCCTCCTATTCCTGTTGTTATCAGTTTGACAGTCCTGCTGTGAGCAACCTGTTGGACATGGACCTGGACTCTTTCAGTGCAGCAACCAAAGCCTCCACGGTCACACAGGTGGATGATTTCATGGCATGAACGTATAGATCATAGAGACCCTCCACTGCAAGAAATGTCAAGCTTCACAAGAGATTTTACATTTTATCCAGAAAGGTTTTAAGTTAATTTCATGATATTTAAGTCCAATAGAACTTCGCCGTCAGTTTGTAATGCTGAACACTTCCAGTTGCCTGTGCAGTTGTTTGACTTAAAATATGTTGAAACAAGCTTGAAAAGTCTGGATGCAAAATGAAATCACTTGGTAAGCTTGGCATAGTTTGAGGCGTTACCTGCTCTGCTTCTTTCCAATTTACCAAAGGAGAGGTGGATGATGGCATGATGATCTGTAGAAACTTGCTTTTGGTGACCACTTCTTCCTGCTTCAGCACTATCCACAGATCACTCATGGCATGAACTGTAGACTAAAGCCCTGCTCTGCTCTTACTTCTTTCTCTTCAGAACGGTACAGCAGAATGTAGCTTTAGACGCTGGGATGACATGAGATGTAGTTACGTTATCTGAGCGTACAGTTGAGTAACCTAAAAGCTGCTCACACTACTTACAAGCTGAGGTAAAATAAATACACCTCCTGTTATGTCACTCTATCAAAATGCATTCAGCTGCTGTTTAATCCAGGTCTGCTGCTCAGCACTCCAATACGTGATGGATGAATGGCATGTAGCCTACTGTATACCTTGACCCAGCTAATACTGTAGGTACCAGAGCCTGGCAAACTGGACCCATCATGGCAGAAAATGTAGGGGAAAAGATTAGTTTAGATTTGTTGTGGTTGTGAATTTCCACGTTGGAGTTTTGAGACAATCTACATTAATACAACACAACATAAGTAGTTTGATGACTCAAAAAGTTCCGCTTCAAGTTTTCTTGAGTAGTGAAATTAATTTCCAAAACTCAGAACTCCTAATGAAAGTCAGGTGATAGATGTGTACTTGTGTTTTGCATTTCTAAGCAATGAATCTAATGACTACATGTAATTATTTGTAATTCCTATAATGTGAAAGGGTGCTCTCACCGGGACAAACCTAAGAAGAAACTCCCCACTCTGCTGCTCAAACTGTAGCTTTTTTGAAATTTGACATTGTTAGGGGAGATCGTGTGGATTTCATTCATTTTCATTTCTGAAATCAGCCTTTGAAGATTAAATTACCTTTGCGCACCTTTGTCCTACATTGCACTCACTCTGTGGGTGACTGACATGTACAGTAAATATATGACAGCACCTGCCACTACTTCAGACTTCACCTATTACTGCCTGTACTCTTGTTCTGCTGGAGATCTCCTGCTATGGGCTTGAAGGTTTAGAGCATGGGACCTGCACTGGAAACGTTCGTTACTGAATGCAGCGGGCATAAGCAAGAGCTTTGTGGACAGTTTTGTTTTCTCTTCTGATTCTGTTGCTTCCTCTGTTTTCCACAGCCTGCAAACTGGGACTCATGGGTAAGCAGATCATCCTCATTTTAACACATTTGTTTCAGTTTCCAAAAATATATAACCATCATTGGGATCATCATCTTCATCAGCATTTTAGTATTTGTGTTATTCTTTTCTCATTGTTTACAGTCACTACTTATGTAGCCATTATAGAAGCCCCACTCTCATTATTATGCTGCACACCCATCACAGTATGAGTGCACTGCACTGGGTGAAAGTATGCTTGAATGTCCTGCATGACACATGCTGGACTATCGGGGCAGTTGGGACTTCTATAATGACTTCTAGAATGACCACCATCTCTGTATAAACAAGCTTTTCTGTAAATGGATCTCTTTTGTTTGTCCCAAATCTGTTTGTGCATTGTCTTTGTGTCTGCAGTGCTTGATGTGATAACACTAAACACTGAAGAGATTGTTGTGCAGCACAAATAGTACTTGGGAATGAGTGTGGGTCAATTCAGTTTCAAACAAACAAAACCAATACAAATGGTGTTTGATGTGCAATCATCTCTTAAGAGCCATGTCTCTCTGTCTGTCTTTCTGCACTATACTATGTGCAGGATGCAGAATGTACTGATGATATACAGCATACTGCAGAGCCAAAACCTGAAGATGATTGATTGTAATACACCACTGAAACCTTTAAAAAAAAATAAATGTACAAAGTCTTGTAGCATAAATTTAATTGCACATTGTGTGAAATAATTTGTAACTGAATTAACCTCCTTTCTTTGTGTTTGCCCTCGTCTCCCTCTATGTTCACATGCCTGTAGCCCGTACATGCTAGCTACATGCTCCATGTGACACACAGGGAACAGTTTTGTTCTGAAAGTTGAGTGAAGTTGCTCATGTTTCTAGTGGATTGCTTCATAGAAATGAGAATATTAAACTAGTGAGAGCTAGTGGGCAACTTCACAAGATCTTGCTTGCAACTTGGCATTCCGACCATTAACTAACCCTTTTGTTCATCCCGATCACTGTAAGAGAGATGCGTCTCAACAATCATACAGTTCTGCTGTATTAACGCTTGAGACAAAGTAGTGATAGCTCAGAAAGGAACGACACGTCTACTCTTACAAAGCTTCCTTCCTCTTTCTCCATCTGAACATAGCCGTGGGAATATAAACCATTCTTGCAAACTACACACAGAAGATCCAACATCTATTTTCTGATGGGAAAAGGCTGACAGTTTTTGTGTTCTTCTGCCTTCTGCTGCCACCCTTCCTTTTCTTCATTTGTCTTTTAATTTAAACTGAACCTTCTCTGTAAGGTTTATACTTCCACATCAATCTCCTTGGGACTAATGATGATGATGATGATGATGATGGTGGTGATGATGATGATGATGTCTTGCTGACATCTGCTGCTGAACTCCTCACATTGATGTCCATGGCATCTTTCATGGCCCTGTCTCTGGTCATACATAGCAGAACTACACAATTTCCCCTTAAATGTGCAAATAAGATTGACCTAAATAATGCGTGACGCCAACTTGCCAAATCCCTTAAAAAGCCATTCTCATGGCTTTGCAGGTTTTAGCTCTTTTACTAATCAGGCACACATCACTGCCGACCTTTTTCAAACGGTTATAAAACTGAACTTTGGCACAGGGGTGCTTTGAGTGAAATGCTAACGCCATGCTCGCAATGACAATGCTAACGTGCTGATCATTAGCGGGTGTACTGCAACGTTTTCGTGTTCACTGTCTTGGTTTGGCATGGTAGCATGCTAACGTTTGCTAATTAGCAGTAAACGCAAACTACAGTTGTGGCTGATGGAAATGCAGGTATTTGTCCATAAACCACTGTAAAAATTTTGACGAGATGGTGGCACTAGAGGAAAGTCCAATGATCCATAAAATCATCGGGAGTCATCCTCAAGGTACCACCAAGGTCTGCACCAAGTTTCATGCCAATCTATCCAATATTGATTAAGATATTTCAGTCTGGACCAAAGTGCCTGGCTGACAGGCATTTCCATCCTTAGAGTCATGCTACTTGCATGGCTAATCATACGGTATGATGGAATATGGTCAGCTTATGATCTAGCAAATATGATTTTTAGTTAATGGGCTGATAATACATCCCTGCACCCCTTTTGATATCCTTAATTCCTGATCCCTTGTCCATCAAAAACATTTTACTTCCTTACTTTGCTGCTTATTCCCAAGCCTGTTCTCCCATTGGAATGTTGAACCATTCAATCTGCCCCTAAATATCCCTTATACGTTTCCTTTCTGTCCCTTAAAATTTCCTCAACCATTTGATTTATGACCCCCCATAAGGTTATGTATCTCTTATGACCTCTTATTCCTTGAAACTTGACCCTTGCCCCTCAGCCTGAGGACAGTGGTGCCCAGGAAGAGGACACCGAGGTGCACTATGACCCAGTGGCTGCTGCTGCACATGCCTGGGGGGATGATGGTCAGCAGGCTGTCCGCTATGACCCCATAGCAGCCGCCACAGAGGGCTGGGGAGATGATGGAACCAAACCAGTTCGCTATGACTCTGTGGCGGAAGAGGGAGGGGGGTATGATGAGAGCCAGCAGGTTGATTCTGAACCTGTGGCTGAAGCCCAGAAGGCATGGGACGATGATGGGAGACAGCCGGTCACAGAGGTACCTGCCACAGAGGATGAAACACCTGCAGCTGAGGCGGCTGAGGAAGAAGCCACGCTAGCTCCCGCTACGTTGGAGAATGAAGAGGGTCAGGTAACCAAGGAGGGAAAAAATATGGAGAGATGCATCTGGACGGAAATGGCGGATGCATTGTTTTTTGAGGAGGAGGTTTGAGCGTCAGGTACTGGAGAGAAACAGATGATAGAGAGGTACATTGTGAATGAAAGGTGCAAAGACGGAGAAGTCTTGAGATGAAAAGATTTAGGATGCATCTGGACCAGCAGCATGGATGCATCAACTGTGACTCAGAGGAAAAGCTGCAAATTAATTGCTGAGGGAGAGAGAAGAGTATAGACATCTGCTCCACACAATTAATTCAAGTCACTGCTAATCACAAGTCCATACACATAGTATGCTGTGCAAAAGCTTTACCTTTATGGCAACTGTGCATTAGAAACCAGGCTTATTGTCTAGACAGCATTCCTGTTTGTATTAGCCATAACTTTGGTGTTTAGGCTGTGCGGCTTGTCTTTTTGTCTGTCTTTGTCTTGTCTGTCTGTTCTTCTTCCTTTCATTCGTTCCTCCTCCTGATCTGTCATCTGTCTCTCTCTCTAACCTCTCTCTCTTCTTCTTCTTCTTCTTCTTCTTCTTCTTCTATGTCTCCCTGCTCTCAGGGTGAATCTGCAGCAGCTCCTGCAGCGACAGTGGAAGAAGCAGCGACGGAGGAGGTGAGTACAAGTAGTAGTTTCCATGTAGTAACATGGAAAGTGTTATAATGTGCTTTTGTTTGCAGAGTTTTTCAGTGTGTTATACATGTCAGTAAGTGGTACCTCTTTTTTTCTAGACACGTGAAGAAGCGCCGGAACCAACAGAAGAAGCATCAAAGCCCGCAGATATGCCACCTGGTTTCCAGTTCAAGGTAAACCACGATACTGGATTAAAGAATCTCAGTAGTGGTGAACATCTACTGAACAACCATATCATATGTAAGTGGAGATTATTGAGGTTAGCATTATGTGACATAGGTCCAAGTGATGCATGACTATGCTGCCAACGACACAGACGAACTGGAGATGAAGGCTGGTGATGTAGTGCTAGTGATCCTCTTTGACAACCCTGAAGAACAGGTACACACACACACACACACACACACACACACACACACACACACACACACACAGAGTCACATACTGTGGTGAGGCGAACATGTCTTTATTTCAATGTCTGTGTGGTTAGGATGATGGCTGGCTGATGGGAATTAAGGAGAGCGACTGGCAGCAGGACAAAGAAAATGCCGTTAAAGGAGTATTCCCTGAAAACTTCACCCAAAGGCTGTGAAAGAGGAGGACAGGACGTCATTCCAGCTTCCTTCTTTATGTCTCTCTTCCTCTTGCCTCAATCCTTCCTTCCCTCTACTTGCCCTGATACTATATCTTTACTAGGACTTTGGCCATAGAAGCAGAGCTGTCACAGCCCTGGTGGAAATCATGCATTTCTTAGGTCTGCTACACTGTGCTAAAAGTGGATTTTGGCATTTCTGTGGATTTCTGCCAACTTTTACGAATTGCAGATGTAGCCATTTCACAGGCCCCACTCTGCTGAATTCTTGTTGCTTCTCCATTCCAGAGGAATTGATTAAAGAATCCCCATCACACAGGATGGATGCGGGGATGGGTGCCTCTGCAATGGCTGCCACTGCAATTGCATTATATTTTTTATTCTTAGTCATCTCCTATCATAAATTCTCCAAGGTCTAGTCCACCACCATAACAGAGAAAATATCCTTTGAGACATGCTTTTGTTCATCTGATGCTGAGAGATTGAGAACAGTGTGAAATTATGCCAGACAATGCCAAGTGTAGCAGAGTGTCCCTTACACATATATACAGCAAGCCCTAGGAGCTGTTTTTTAAAAGATGGAGGGGGGTAACACTGAAAATATGGCAACTTTACCCCAGTCAAATTGCAAAAAGACCTTTGAACACACAAGGTGCAGACTTCTACCAGCCAAGCAACACATATAATCAGTAAGGATTTTAAATAAGCAAAAGAAAATTAGCAATCTCATCAGCAACTGGCCTTGTATTTAGCACCTCACTGATCAGATTCCAGCCTCTCGAGCTCAGACATCTGAGAAAAGTCAGAGGTGAGTTGTCGAATAATAAGTTTTAGCCATATGTGTAGCCATCAAGTCATGTCTTTCTTGGTCATGCAGGTTTGTTTCGTTACCTGTGCCCATTTGGTAATTTGTTGGTGGCTGACTGCAATTTTGATCATAAATAAGAGAGGTGGTGGTAAAGGTGAAACATTGCAGGTTTGGTGCCAGTATTTGGATTTGCTATTTATTTCAGTCGCTCTAATTGGTCCTGGGGTTCTGCTGCTGACACAATGCCTGTTGGACACATGCAGCCTGTCCTATTTTCCTTCTTTTATCATTTATGGGGCCCTTGGTTGTTGCATTAAGTTTAAATTCAGTGGCAGTATAGCTGGTATGAACCCATTTTTAAAATCCAAATAAATATGCAGTGAACTGGTCATCTGACAGCAACGCAGTTAAAGACAGCAGGGGAAATCTGGGAAATATTGGTCTTAGAGTCGCATAGAGTAGGAAAGCACGACTGTTTTCATTTTTGACAGTCGTGTTTTGTTTAAGTTTGTGTGAAGTTGCGTGGCGTGGGCATGTGAAAAATATTTTCAAGGATTTTTTCTTTTGCACAAGGGATTCCAAATATGCATTACCCAGGCCTGCTGAAAAGCTAGCCGACAAACTCCACCAATGAGACGCTGCTAGTGGTAGTAGAATAGTTAGGCCGATGTGGATACACCCTAATGCTAATCAAATATATAATAACTGAGCCAGCCTCATTCGTTTTTTTTTTTTTTTTTTTTTAAATGTGCCGAAAACAATTCCTTCCGTTTGCATAGAGACAACTTAACTCAAATGCAGATGATTCAGAATATGCACCAGAGCAACTTCTTTTATTTTTGTATGCTGCCAAGCAATGATTACATATAGCCTAATGTAACTATGTCAACATAATTGCCAACTTAGGATGTGATGGAGTGTTTTGTACTTCTGTCAGGTTTACTGCTCTCAACATAGCCGCTTACTGTAGGTAGTTAAAACTATCTCACATTCAGTCATTCATTCAGTCACTAACTCAAAAGAGATTCACGTTTCTCATGATGTTACTAACATGTAATATGTGCAAGAGAAAATGGTTGTGCGTGCGATTGTGTGTGTGTTTATGGGTTGTGTGGAAACATAAATTATTTATCTATAGGCTATTGTTATTGGACGATATCACTACCACCTATCAGGGGATGAGGTCGTCCGTTTTACAGGAAGTTTTTCCGACTGGACAGAGACAACTCAACATGTATTTGGGTCTTTTTCCACTGGCTGGTATTATGGTTCCAGGTGTTATTGTGCATTTGTTGTGTATAAATGTAATTTTGCCAAGCTGTGATGACAGATACATATTCTATAAAGACATTCATATCTGTATGTGAGTTACTGTGAGCATGCTGAATTCCCATGTGTTGTTGTGTGAACACCCTTGATTTAAGACTATAATACTTGGGACACTTTTGAGGCAATTTTTACTTGATTTTTATTCTTTATTTTCTTCATCTTAGTAAGGGGGTGGTGGCAGTTACATGCTGTGTGTTTTTCCACCGTTCCTTCTCAGATCAGTCCAGATTATAATTGCTGGTTGTCCATCAGCCTTGCCTCAAAATGTTGCCGGGGTATCGTGGTCCCAACAGAGTTAAACATTATTACGTGGAGACGGGACGCATAGAGAAACATTTCAAAACACCAGACTCAGGTGGACAGATTTTTGTAATGGTTTACAGTATTTTAACCACTTGAGATGTGCATGAGTTTTTTTCATGTGTGTTTAAACGGCCTCACACGTGAGAGCATCACCCGCACATTTAGGTACACCAATCGCTTTCATATTTTTATTTTTAAATATCGTGAGTGTTTCACCTGGGTCTGCTTCTCTATCTGTCTGTATGGATCAGTCTCCTGTGATGAGCTATGGGATACGATAAAAAGGTTTTTCCTGTACCTAACTGACCAATAATAATAAAGATTACTTAGAATCTCCTTTTGTTTATTGATCTTTTGTGCCTTGATTTTAGGAGAAGGAATAAAGTGGGGGATGCTGTTCCCTTTGTTAACACTACAAATAGGCAGACGGGAGAAAACAGCCGCTTTCTTTCTAATCATTTTCTTTGATCATTCATCGCCTGAACAAACTGGCAATGAACTCCTAAATCTTCCAAAAGATAAGCACTGGAAAGGACAAATAAATCGTGTCTCTCCTGACGTCTTTTCTGCAAGCACTGAATCGTCCAGCAGGGTGTGCTGTGTTCAAGGACTCTCCATCCTGGAAAAAAGAAAAAAGCATTCAGGCATCATGAGGAGGAAAGAGGAGCGTTGCTGTGTGCTGCTGTCCGTGGTACTGAAACCAACAAGCAGCCCACCCTGTGACCACAGCTATCCGTGCTGCGTTCACGTTGTTCCAGCTGTTGTGATGCCTCACCGTTCACAGCAATCAGTAGCTTAGGGCTGATTATGCATCAACATGTAACAGGTGATTATGAGCACATTTGAAACCCAGACCTTAGCCCTCTGAATCAAAAAAGCCAAGGTCTTCCAATCAGATTAGGCATGCTGTCAACAAAAATACTTTATTACATGGACAAAACGGTATTTCTTTTCTTTCTGCTGCCAAATAAAGCACAGAGTAGTTTTGGTTTAAAAACAACAACTTTATGTTTCAAATACAAATAGTATGCACAGAACTGCCGAAAATAATAATAGTTTACATTATTTTCTAAAAATAGATCTTTAAATAGTCTCTCCAACAATAGCTTAATATACATATGTGACAAATCTTTCAGCAGGCATATAGAATAACGCCTTGGAGTTCTGTTTGAGTCTTCACATAGCATACTCAGTGAGTGCCAACTGGATGGACACCACAATATGAACTACATGCTTATCCATGTTCTTTCAGCCACCTATCATCTGCTTCCTGTAGTATAAAAAAACTGAATTTATGTACCTCTTCCAGTCTAGGTCTTAAGTCTTGGGTGCCAGGTGGAATACGAAAAACACCACACAAAGGAGAGCTATCAAGTAACTTACTATTCAAGATGAAAGAGATTTACTATCCATTATTTAATATGATGCATAGCTTTTGCTTAATACAGTAGTTGAATACAGCCTGAGTGTTGTGTATGCCTTAACTAGATACAACTGACCTGAAAACTGAAGACCCGAAACAATGCAAAAAACATGTCACAAATTAAAATCTTTTAAATAAAATAATTGATAAAAAACATGAAGATGTATAAATGAACCCTATGAATCAGTTTGAGACAATCAAGTTGACTGAAAGCAGATGCCATACTTGGGAAAACAGACTGACAACCATCATAACTCCATTCACCTGTCCTGCATCAGTAATGTTGTAAAGTTGAAGTATACACACAATTATCCACCGTCAATCCCTGCTAATAGTTATCCAACAAAGCCCTTTTTAGATGTGAAGCTACAATGCGACACTAGCAAACTGCTACACTTCATTCAGTAAATACATAGAACTTCATCCCTCATTGTCCAGTTCAATATTATTTTGCAAATGAACTTTAATACACAGTAAAGGCTCTATAGAGAAGGGTGAGGGATCAGTGGATTTACTGCAGTGATGATTCTGACAGTAAACAGCCTTTCCTTGCTAATACGACTTAACTGTATAAATACCTCATGTATGTACAGAGCTTCAATCACACCGTGTTCAGTCTCTAGTTTTCCTCCTGCTCCTTCATGTCTTAACCTTTACTCTGAAGCCCGACACTCTCAAAAGGTGTCACAAAAGTAGTCCAGGTATGTTAACTTCTAAACAGATCAGTGAGCCCCTGCGTGATCTCAAGATGCATTCATGTTGACAGTAAATACAGTACAAAGGAATGATGAAACCTGATTGTCTTACTTCACTAACTACCTTCTTTTGGTTTAATGAAAGCTTTTGTTTTGAATCACAGTCCCTGCTTTTGATCTCTGAGGCGCTCTGAGGTGCTCAACTCTTAATTTGAATTGGAGAGATATTCGTGTCAGTATTTCTGTTGCTGTTCAAGTTTAAAATTGGATTTTTTTTTGTCAAACCTCAGGCTTTCCATTCTAGATCTTCTGGAATAAACAAACTTGAAATGACCAAACGTAAAAAAGGAATCTTCTCAGCCTCCTGTCTTTGTATTTTGCACAAATGTACATGTGCTACAAAAAAAATGTGTTGACGTACAGGCGAGTAGAGTTGGTAAAAACACATTTCCACTATAAAATAAAATGTCTTTGGTGGTCCCTCAATCTGTTGTCAGTGTGAAACATGTCTCTGTGGCTCCTATCTATGTCCTTGCTCGATCCCCCAGGGGTGGAAGTGTCCAGCATCCAGCAGCATTTGCCCCAGCCTCTGTAGAAGCCAGGGGTACCAGTGCAGGCCGTCAGTCTGTGGTTCTGAAGGTCCCATCAGGCTGTAGAAGAATCTCAGTGGGGCCAGGACCCAATGGGCCAAATGGTGATTGTCCACAGCAGCATAGCAGGATGCCAGCACACCGTTCACCACTATGGAGCCATGCTGGGTTAGTGGGGCGTACAACCCGGCGCTCCTCTGCTCTTCCACAGAGGTCACAATGGAAAGGGACGGATGTGAGCCCACTTTCCCTTGTGACGTAAGTACGCACTGTCCTGGCCGGACCTCACTGGCGAAAACTGTCCTCAGACCTGCTTCCCTGCCAGGCCTGCCCCCTCGCATGGAGCCCAGAATCAGCTCTTCGGCTGTCTCTTCCCACTTTGGCTCACGCAGCCCACCAGTGCAGTCCGTGACAAAGATCAGGTGAGCAGCTGTGAGAGTAATGTTAAGTCCTGTGTTGGTGCCAATGACGTAGAAGATCTTTGTGACATTGGGCTGGCGGTCTAGAAAGGACAAGACCGGGCTGTAGAGAAGAGGGCCCCGACCATCTGTTGTTGAGGAAGCCAAGACACGGTCGCCAGGGTGGAGGTCACGCACATGTTTAGTGGCCCCGCCCTCAAGGACAACCTGAGCATCGCCAGGGAAACAACCACCCGTTTTGGCTGCCACAGAATGTTCTGGAGAGATGAAGGAAAGAGAAACAAGATGATTTGGTTTTAGAGAAGCTGCAAGGATGATAAGTCCGAACATTAAGAGAGAAGGCGAGTTTGAATTGGAGCAACAGCGCAGCAGCACTTCTGCAGTGGCTGCATGATCACTGAGTGATCCATAAAACAGGTGAGACTTTGACACGAACTCAAGGACAGCTTTATCTCAGTGGATCAGTGGTGGGTTGTTAACATATGTGCGTATATAATGTGACTCGTGTTCAAACTTTGTCTCCTCTGCCTGCCTCTGGCTCTCTCATTACTCTTAGACCTCATTCACACACAGAAACACACTTCAGAAAAACACTGTTTTTCAGTGACTTCTACTGCTTTTACCATCACTTCTCTTTAATGAAAAAACTCTTTCAACAGGTTTTCGTGGCCTTTTATGCACTCTATTCCATTTGTCAAACCCAATTTGATGTTGTTACATCAGTGTGACACAAGACAACATGTTTCTGTTCTGTTGGGCTGCTGTCATTCATTAAACTGCCCAAGATGCCACAGGAAGTACATTTGATCTTGTTGGGAGGTATTTCTGAATAAGGTGGCCCTTTAAGACGCAGTGAGACGAGGTGGCAAGAAGAGGTAGTCAGCAAGAGCTAATGGATAACCAGCTGATTGTATCACCGCAGTCAGAGCACGGCCTGGGGTCAGAGAGGCAGGAAAGCACACAGACTCAGACTTGGGTCTAGATACTGTTTGGATTACTGCAGAGTTTGTGTTTAAAACTGAGTCACATGATCACTTTCAATGGCTGCACACAAGGAAAGAGCGCTGGCCATTGTAATGGCCTTGATTCCTAACAATGAATTCTGCTATTTTGGAAAAAAAAAAAAAAAATTTGGAGCTGGGGGAGTGAACTTAAAGAACTGGAAAGGCGATAACAGGAATGAAATGAATAGAAAAGAATAGAACAGAATATTTGTTAAGACTGTTGAAGGCAAAATCAGTTTGAAATAAGAAATTTATCAGTATAAATATGTGTGTGTGTGTGTGTGTGTGTGTGTGTGTGTGTGTGTGTGTGTGTGTGTGGGAGGGTTGTCTTAAAGCAGTCTTAAGCCAAATATTTGTCCAAGGTGTGTGTGTCTGCAAGCCTGAGGGCTGCAGAAAAGGAGGGCTGTGACCGGGAGGTGATAAGACTTAGATTAGAGATCTGAGAGAAACCTACGGAAGGAAAAGCAACAGCAAAACAAAGAGAGAGTTAATAATCTCACAGCCTACTAACCTCAAAGGCCTGCTAGAATGCAGTTTGGCATCAAATAACTGGTGGTACCAGACATGGGTAAATGGATTTCTATAATATATCAAAAGTCAGAATAGCTCGAGGTGGAATGCGGTAGTAAAAGTATTGTTTGCGTAGAGATGTATCTTCAGGTTTCATACAGTGTGAGTTGGAGTAACTTAATATTAACGATGAAACTGGAAAAAATCTGACTCTATCTAACTTTATCATAGGAATGCAGAAAGCAGGGTCAGATATTGCTTTAAATTACAGTATGAGTTTACACGTATGTGTATTAACTGTTGCACATTATACAGCTAATCACAAACAAAGATCACTTCATGGTATGATCTGATGAAGACGTGAGACTGAATACAGCAAAGAGCACAGGTGCACACCCTGCTTTGATTGGCTCCCAATAGGCCATACACACAAACACACACACAGACTCGTGATGGAGGCGCTGAAAGGCGAGGTAAACCATTAGTGAAACGTCAACAAAGGGTCTGGCATCAACCTCATTAGTGGTAATGACAGCTGGCCACAAACACAAAAAAACATACACACTTTTAGATAATGCACACACACACACACACACACACACACACACAGTTGCTCATATCCATCTCTTACCTGACTTGACGCTACAGTGAATGTGGGCTTTGGACTCATAGTAGACCCAGTCAAATCCGGCTTCTACGGCCAGCCGGGCCAACATGGCGTACTTATTTCTGTCCCTGTGAAAAAGAAAGAAACGATATTAGTAACTCCAAATGTGATTCAATCAGGGCTTTCCAAACACTGCATACTTTTCCAAACATGTTCAAACACCTTTATTTTTCCACTGACATCCCTCCATTGGTTCACATGGTGTAATGCAATAAAAATGCTGCAATTTGAGGAATTTAGCCACAAACTTGGATTTGATCATAAATCTAAATTTGAGTCAGCAAAAACAAACAGCCAGTTTGCTGACTAATCAGGTGACTCATCACATTACTGACTTGTTGACTGTCATAACTGGCTGCAAGTCTTTTGAATGTTGTCTTTCTATGTCTGGCCTGTCTACACCACACTATGTGCTGTACTGCATGCCTACCTGTCTGAGGTGGTGATGTCGACGGCACGTCCCTCATAGTGCAGCGAGTCCTCTGAATGATGACCATCCTCATCCCAGCCCTCTGTCACTCTCAGCTTCACGCCCGGCCACATGTTCATCACAGAGATGGCCAGAGAGTTTAACTTGTCTTTACAACGCTAAAGGGAGGGAAAAGGAGGGAAGGCTGTTAGAAACAAACAATACAAAGGCCAAAGGAAGTGGTCTGAGTGATGCTGAGCGAGTAGCTGAAGAAAAAACAGAGATGTTGTGAGAAGAGTTTGGCGTGATGAGTCTGAGTGATGGTTGCAGCCATGAGATCAACAAATAGATGCCCAAGATCAGAGAGAAAAAGACACATACACAATGTGGATAGTGTGCGTGCGTGCGTGCGTGCGTGCGTGCGTGTGTGTGTGTGTGTGTGTGTGTGTGTGTGTGTGTGTGATGGGGAGGGTAGTCGGAGACCTCACATTAAGGCAGGGACATGGAAAGTGGAACAAAAGTAGGCCGACAGAAAGACGAACAGCGCAGTCCAGACAGATAAAGAGAAGTGACTTAAAAAGCAAACGTGACCATCAGCTACTTAGATACATGTGATGAGGGCGTGAGCTACCTCTTCCACTCTCAAAACACTTACAGAGGAATGTAGATAAGAACTATTAAAATGTGTCAAGTACATCTTGAGGTGAACGGTCAAAGTACACACAAATATCCGTGTGCGCTTGCTTGGGATGATTAAGCAGTTTTCCAGACTTACATAAGACTTGAGGTCAAGACGTCGCTCAGCAGTGGAGATTTAATGAATCTGATTTAAAGCAATGCATTTTTAATGTGCTTAATGTCCATGAATGAACTGATGAATAAATAAATTAATTAACTCGAGATTAAGGTATATGTCTTGCGTATCACCCGATTTATACACAAAGGCCAGCAGATATGTGACGCTTTGTGCTGAAGTATCCTCTGTTCTTGTTGTTACAATGACATACGGGTGAGAGGTGCCTCTTTTGTGGGCAAAATTAACATGAAAAGTATGATATGAAATTAACTTAATCTTAAATTTGCTTTATTGTTTGCCTAAATGTACCGTGTACAGCCTTTAGACGCGATTTTACGCACTTCCATACGACGAGTCTAACGGGAAAGCGTACGGATCGACGGCGATTCAAACTATTCAACCAAACAAGACTTAGTTTGGAGTAAGCAATACTTGCTAAGTCTATAGCAAAATCCAGGTGGTGAAACGAAGAGCTGAGAGTCGATGAAATCAATCATTTTGGTTTAAACATTTAACTGAGCGCAAACATTCAGCAACAATTGGACGCAACAGAGTAGCTAATCTAGTCTGGAGTGGAACAACTACATGGAAGAGGTCTGCTGCAGTCAGCTGTCAGATCGGGATCTAGTTCTTCTTATTACTATTTTATATCAGTACAACCTATAGACAGTGCAAAACCAGGTGTCAAGCAGCAGCACTCAGGAACAATGGTCCATCCTTGCGCATCTGTGCCAGATGTTTTGCATCCGTGTCCTCTCTATGCACTCATCCCCCTCCTTACCTGGGTCATGAGCCTGTCGGCGCCCGTGTCCTCCTCATCTTTGAAGATAATATCTGTGTTGTAATTCGGCGTCAGTTCTTTAAAGCGCTCGGAGTTGCGCGTTATTTTGCCCTCGGGTCTCCCGCTGGCTCCCAGGGTCTTCTCGGCGACGTTGGGGCTGAATTGCTTGTAAGCAAGCGGGATGAGCTTCTTCGGGAGCCGCCTCTTGCCGTACCCCCTCCCCGGCCCGCAGCCCTCCGAGGCAGGTGCGAGGAGGAGGACCAAGGCACACAGAGAGGCGGTGAGAAGGGGGAAGGAGATCCGCATCGCCCCGGGGGGAGGGAGGACTCTCCCGGGGGAGAGAGATGTCTTCAGTACCTCCCCGGTTCAGTTCCCGACTCCATCGTCCGTAACAGTCGCAACATCACGTCCGAAAACCACGGATAAAAGAAGCTCGGCACCTCGGCTGCACCAGGCACCATGAGGACACCAAAAAGTTTTTTAGTTGCTCCAGAAAAAAAAGAGCCAAATTGAGAAACTTCGCTCCCTCCGCCTTCCAGAATCAACAGTAAGTGTGCAGGCTGTAAAGTCCGTGTATTTAAACAAACAGGTTCAAAGTCGATTTGGTGGGTGAGAGAGTTAAAGAGAGAGAGTGGTTACTGATATCCCAGTTGCAGTGTTGTGGTTTCTCTCCCTCTCTTTCTTTTGCTCTGGGAAACTGTCACAACATCAGCCACCGTCGCCCGCTGTTTGGTTGGTGCCCTCTCTGGATTGAAAGCTTTTCCTCTCCATATGCGGCCGGCGTGCAACAAGCTGCAGCTTTCCAGTTGAATTGGAGGGATTTGAGTGATCCAAAACGATCTGTTGCCACTTCAGACCGCACCCTGCCAGTCCTGCCCTCCTCTCTCCTCTCCCTCTCTCCCTCTGTCCCTACTCTGCCACCCACCCCGCCCCTCCTGGGGACAGGGCGCATTGGAGAGTCCTGTCCACACTCTGCTGGCAGGCAGGCAAGCAGCAAACACAAGCTTTGCCCTTTTATTGCTGCCACTTCACATTTCCAGTTGTTGTCTTTGTCTGCCTGTGCCCTTGACAGCTCTGTGTGCTGACAGCCCCGTTTTGTTTTTTTTTTGTTTTTTTTTCTTTTTAGACTGTAAACAATTGGCAATCACAATCAATTAAACCAATCAATTTCCTCCTTTTTTCTGGCTGCATTCCAATATCAAATAAGATCAAGGGTCATTGGTTGACTGTCTGGCTTGTTTGGTTGACTGACTGGGTAAGGGGGTAATTTACTAACTGTGAGACTGTTTAACTGGTTGTTTGGCAGGTGGACTATCTGACGCACTGACTGACAGACTGAGAGACTTAATCTATGACTGGCTGACTGCCTGAATGACTGCTCACTTACAGCTGTGCTAATTAGTCTAGACAGATGTTGTAATTAATGGGCAAGATTAATAACTTTCTGCCAGTTTCCAAAAATGGACAAATTACATCTTTAATTTAATAACTTCTGGCTGTCTAGATCCTCTGCCGTTGGCTGCGTGGCTGACTGACACACACACACACACACACACACACACACACACACACACACACACACACACACACTGTTAAACACCAGCAAACCCAACCCCTCCAAATTAGCTCTTCAAATATTTGCCAGCAGAAAATCAGTGGTCTCACCCCTGTTTCTCAGGGCAGGCTCCTTTGAAAGAACTGAACTGTACAAGGCTGAGGGTTTCCACAATTTATGTTTTATTATTTGTGAGTGTAAACACCATAAAGTATTTTTGGGGCCCCGCCGCTTTTCATGTCTCTTAATGGAACAGAGAAAAGCAAAGAGAGAGATTCACACACAGTAAACAGCCATCTATAGCTGTGTTTACCCTTTAGCCGAAATAGAACGTCAACTGGCACTTGTGTAAATTCATTAGAACTTTCCTGATGTGGAACATATAAGGCAGTTAAAAGAAATCAAAATTCATCATATAGACGTGTCAGTGTTTTGCTGTAAACTTTGTAAGGTGGAAATGCTCTGATAATGAAGTACCACCTCATTGTAGAAGGGGAATTTCTCTTTGATTTTTAGTGACACATCAATGGCTCATAGTGTCCCAAGTGGAGGAGCATGTTGACCATTAAAGCAATAGTTTGACTTTCTGGGAAATATGCAGTTTGTTTTCATGCTGACAGTTATGAAAAGATCGATACTACTCTCGTATCTTTCCAGTAGCCTTAGTTTAAGGTTACACCCAGCAGCCACTTAGCTTATCTTAGCACAAAGAAGCGAAACAGCACTAGCCCGGCCTTGTCCATAGCTACCCTCAAGTAGTTACTAATTAACACATCATATCTCTGTTGTTTAATCCATTGTATAAATGATAAGTTCCAGTTTTTTAGGGCATTGGGTGTCAGTCTATTCCTTGGTGGGAGATGTAACTTTTTGGAGTTTCCATTGGTTGTCTGCTAATGGAAACAGTGACAACAAACCTTCTGGAAACCCTTGTCCTGGCCCACATAAAGTCTAGCACATGACCCCCTGTGAAAAACAAAATTGACATAACGTGTTAATTAGTGAACTTTAGAGCTGCTGGTAGGTGGATTTTGTTACAGTCAGACAGAGCCGGGCTAGCTGTTTCCCCCTGTTTGCAGTCTTTATGCTAAGCTATGCTAACCAGCTGCTGTCGTTAGCTTCATATTTATAATACAAATGTGAGAGCGGCATTGATCTTCTGATCTAAGCCTCCAGATTAATCTTATTTCCCAAAGTACCAATCTACTTCTTCAAGGGTTGGTGGTTCAACCTCTTGCTCCTTCTGGCTGTTCACAGTGAATGTTCTCAGCCAAACACTGAACCCCAACCTGCTACCAAAGAGCAGGCCAGAGCCTTGCACAGCAGCTCCACTGCAGTTGGCACCACTCTCAGGTTAAAGGCATGACATTTAAGTTTAGACCCATCACATATAGTCTGTGAGTGCTGATACTTGTGTCTGCCTCATTAAGTGCTGCTGTTTCTACACGTGAACAAAGGTTGCGTGCGTGACCAGAAAAGTATATGAAAATTTGTGTGTGCCCACGTTTGCAGTGGCGTATGTTTTCCTGTAACTATCAACTTTTTTGGTTGTGCGTGAGTGTGTGCGTGAGTGTGTGTGTGTGTCATCTTTCCTTTGAAGATCATAAATACGGGCGTGGCTCCAGGCAGGCCCGCTGCCTATTCAGCGTGGCTGTCGACAATGCTTCAGAAGTGGTCACATTCTCCCATCCATCCATCCATTTTTCCCTTCATCTATCCGGCTTTCAGTTCCTCTTTGCCTCAAGAAAGGACACCATGGCCTTTCAAGCAGACGTCAATCTGATCAGACCAAACCAGAGCGGAGCCTGACACCCCACACCCCTCAAAAATCTTCTTTCTCTGTTAGCATTCATCAACCTGTCAATTTCTCTGTCTTACACTATTTCTGTTAACCTCTTTCTGCTCTGCTGCAATGGTTCACATACTGCAAGGTACAAGCTCAAACACACATGTGCAGGCCCACAGACACACAAGCACAAATCCACATATTGAGCCATGTGTGCACAGTACGCACTCACATGCTAACACACACACACACACACATACACCAGGCCAGCCGACAAGCCAACCGAGCATCAGGCCCTCGCTCATTGATGTTTGTTAAAGTTATTAATTTTCTCTGTGAAATAAGAGGCCACGGTGGCAGGACAGAGGGAGATGGGTGCCAGCCCCAGAATCTCTCCCTGCTTTCATCTACTGGCACTGGGGCTCTATGAGTCCACAGCACAGGGCCTTTACATGGGCACCGGGGTTACCCACGCATACCCGGCGCCCTAACCAACAAAGGCTCTGAGTGTGGCAAAAGGAAGAAGACACAGATGAAAGGAAATGCTAAGAAGGAGATGAATAGAAAGGATGTGAAAAAGTATGATACAGAGAGATAATGAGAGAGGGTGAGAAAATTGTACAAAGAGACGAAGGAGAACATATTGGGAAATGAGGGGGCGAGATGTGGATTGAGAGGTTGATAAAAGAAAGATGGCAGAGGGGTTGAATGAGTAAGAGAGAGTGAATACATGGCACATTAGCTGGTAAACAAGTGAGTTTTGGTTGTTTTGCAGTCAGTGGAAGCTAGCGTGTTTGTGGCTTGTGGTGATTCGCTGTAATGGGGGTTAAAGGACGTTATGCTCAAGGTAACAACAGCTGGTGGCTAAAACCACCATCCCTCTTCCTCCCTCTCCTCCTCCTTCTGTCCCTCCACACACTCCAGCGTCCAACCCCAGACCACAATAAACACCTAACACTACGTCTTTATATGCTGAGCTTCTTAGCATCGGAGTGGTTCTGTCTGAGACCTTGTAAGCCTTAATCTTTAAAGACATGGAGATAAAGCTTTCTGAATGTGCTGCGCTTAACTGTAGCCTTCACACATTTTGCCATACATTTTTGGCAGCGAGCGCTACTTGGCCAGTGTGAGCAGTTTGGGAGCTAAGCCCGAGCTAACATGGCAGCCAGTGAAAACCACAATGACCAAATCTGTCTATCAATGGTTGAGAATGGCACCAATACTAGTCCTGCTAAAGGCCAGTTCAGTGCAGCGTGTTTGGTCAGAGAGCAGACAGAAGGAAAATAAAAGCAGGATGATATAAAAGTGGAGCACAGGCTAAATGTGTCTTGGAGTTAGCGGGCTAGGCTAGCCACCGCATGGCTAAAGCAAACAAAGAGCTGCCCAGGGGACTGAAGTATGCTGTGCACTGACACTAAACACATATGCTTGGTGGTACACAAACACACAGGTAGCCACAGCCATAGGTCGACAAATACAAACATGCATGCACACAGAAACACACAGAAATGCAGTATACAGTAACTAATGCAACATTTACTTAAGCATGACTGCACAAGTACAAAACTGCAATATTACAAGCAAGCAGGCACATACAATCAAGCACACAGTTAAATATGCAAAGACAAACACTGCTTCTCAGAGTATTTCTGTCCATCCCAGAATAATAATAATAAAAAAAGAAACAATGGAATCAAAGAGCTTCCATTAGTTGTCTTCCTACTATGGGCACTGAGAATCTAACCAGGGCTGTAGCTGTGATAAATAAACTGTTTCCTATGAAAAGAAAAGAAGAGAAATTCATTTAGCTAGCCATGAATGAGTGCTGACACCAGTGTAACCTCCTAAACGCAGCTGCAACTGAGAAAACAAACTTCTACCTCAGAGAGAAGTTGAACTTTTCATAATTGCACTTGAATGGCACATTTATTTATTATATGTTGATAGTTTTTTAAAGTTCCTTAAAGACTAGTCTGAAAATAAGACTTGAGGGCTGCATGAGACTCAAGCTCAAAAGATTTGAGACTTGCTTGAAGATTGTTGACGAAGACTTGAGTCAAATTTGTATGAAGTGTCCTAATAACAAGTCCGGTAGCTGGGTAATGCCAACAATAATGCAGTCAGTGCTTCTGCTGTACTCTCTCCATGTCAAATGAGGGATTTTTCTCCTCCCTCTCTCCATCCCTCTCTCTCTCTCCTGAGTGTGTGCCACATCTGTGGGCTCTGTGGTGATGTTTCTCTGCTCAGAATGGATTCACCAGCTCAAAAACGTCCTTATTATATTTATATTTTACTACACCACTAGAAAACCATGCCAGCTGGGCTGCAGAACTTTGGGCAGAAAGAGGGAGAGAAAGCAAAGGGGGAGGAGGGCAAGTGAGAAAGAGAGAGAAAAGAAGGAATGAAAGATGGGAGGGAAATGGAGAGAGGCAAACAACAAGCAAAATGGAAAAGAGGAAAGAAAAAGACAGGTAAAATAAGAAAGGGTAAAACGACGTGAAGTGGATTAAAGATCATGAGCAAAAGAGATGGGTGGAAAAGTAAGGCAGAGAAGTGGATAGAGAGAGGTTGAGTGGGCACCCTGAAATAGGCTGTGACAATATGATTACCCTGGGTGCTCAAAGGTAAACACAGAAATGGGCTAACGAGGGGCTACTCTTACACACTCGGGCACACGCATGCACATGCATACATACAGGCATGCAAAGCGGAATCAGAGAAAAACAACGGTGACCTCTGATGAGTGGGGCTGGAGGAAGAACAGAGGGACGTGGCTTTGAAAGAACGCAGGGAGGGACACAGAGGGGGCGAGCTGATGAGCGATGAGGAAGGGAGAAAGTCCACAGATGAGGAGAGAGGAGGTCAGGGGAGGGTAAGTAGCATGACAGGGAGATTTGGGTGAGTGGAGGGAGACGATGAAAACACAGTGGGAAGGTGTGAATAAAGTGAGAGAGAATGTGAAATTAGGAGGGGAAATAACAGAGTATAAAGTCTCATATAATTATATATATTGAGATACATAAGTCAGAAATTGAGTTCACTGTTTCTCCCCTAATCCTTTATTCATTATGCAGTCTGGTCAAATTCTCTAAGCCCCATTCATATAGTTTCATTGCATTACATTATATTAATTTTGCAGACACTTGTGGCCAAAGCATCTTACAACAGCTGCGTTCAGCCTCCATAGGCTCAAGAGCTGGATGCCATGAAAGATGCACATCCCTCCCAAACAAACAATTAAGATTGGTGCGACAGTGGAAGTGCTGCAATTTTATTCTATTTTCCAAGAAATGACAGTGACTGTTGTTACTTCCATTCAGGGAGTTCCCTCATTGTGGGGCTGGTACAAAGAAGAATCTTGATTAAGATGAACACTATAGGGTCCGTGGTAGACGTTTCCACATGTGCCAACCCAAATCCAAATAACAGTCAGTCTAATTGAGCTGGGTGGGGTTCCGATGTATCGCTATGGGTTTTAGTTCTCTGTGTAATTATGTCTGATAGGTAAGGCAATCAGACTAAGGGCAAGACTGGGTCAGTCACATTTTGGATCAGACACAACTATCCCGAGGACTACCCAGATTGACCTGTTTCAAATTAGGCCTGTGAAGGCCTGTGGTGACCATGTCCTCATTTGACCATGGGTTGAAGAATGAGCAATCCCCCTCACTGTCCTGTAGTACTACACCAGGGTCTTGAACTGGATGGGAGCTGGAACAGCAGCAGCAGAGGTCTGGTGGAAGACACACAGGCCCCAGCAAGGACAAAATTGTAGAACTGATGTTCACAGAGAGTTTGTTGTCAGAGTCATACTCAAGTACTTTGGGGTCTGAGTTGGCATCACCACAATATTGCCAACAGTGACGGACTCAGTCTTGAGATGAGGAGTGCAGACCTCCACCTGATCATCAGATGGTAGAATGGGAAGAATAGCTGGGTGTCATCAGCATAGCAGTGGTAGAAGAAGCCATGTGAGTGTATTACAGAACCAAGTGTAGATGGAGAAGGTGAGGACAGACACTGATGCTTTCCATGTCACCTGGTAGGGGCAGAATACAGAGCAAGAGACAACCAACTCTTCAACGGTGGAGAGGATGATTTAGTGGTTAACAATGTCAAATGCCGCAGACAGATCCACTGTCACCATAGAAAGGGTTATTGAATCTGGACTGGTCAGAGTCTAGAAGGTTTCCCATTTCCCTCAATTATTCTGTCAGTAGTCCAATCCAAATCAGACAAACAATTAAGTTAGTTTTGCTACGACTCCTGTTGACCATAGGAACCATAGAGTACTCAGCAACCCCATTCGCTTATAACTCCATCTAGCACACAACCTCTAGCTGCTGATGCTAATGCCAACGCCACCTGTGCGTGGCTTACACTTCCATCAGATCTATGTACAATCTCAGATTTACCAGGGACAGTCTGTATCTGTAAATTATCTCCCCTGATTCAAACATCACCATCAAAGACCATCCAATGGATAACAATCCCACAAGGTTTCCGGACAGAATATTTGAACATCTGTTGCCATCAACATGTTATTCTGGGGAGAAAACACATCTGCCGTGGTTTCCTTTGAAGTAACATTTAAGTTTTGTTTGAAACTCTTAATGTCCTGTCTACGACTTAAAAAATACATTACAAAGCTCAATGGGATCCATAGCTAAATAAAGGCTCGTGAATAAATGGTGGGACACGACTACTTTGATATAAATCTAGTGCGTTCAGTTCAACCGCATTTAATAAGTTACATTTAAAACTATTATTCTTTTGCTAATCTCGCAATAGAACTAAAGCAAAACTTTTCCACACCGCTTGTTGCACAGAAAGGTATTTATAGAAATCAACGTCAGATTCACTTTCACATGGAAATAATAGTTACCAGAGTGGAACAGCTACTACTGAGGAAGGAAATTGGGACATTGGAACTATTTTATTGAACAAACAGCAGGGTTGATCGAGATTGTTATCAAAAGGAAGTCATAGTGGCTACTCCCAATAAAACTAAGACCACAATAGCCACAGTGTTTAGTGTGAGAGTAGGTTTGGATACTTTTTTTTGCACCTCAGTAGCCTCTTTTTTCAGTAGCCCAAAAGAAATGCATCCACATTTGTACAATACAAATGGTCAAATGCTTATGAATTGAAATTTAGAGTTTAATGAATGAAATAATCATTGAACAGCTTCCATTATTGTCAATCCATCAGCAATGACCTTTTCAGCAACCGTGAGACCCTTCCTTTGTAATTTGAGTTCAGCTGATAAATTCACTGGAATTGGAAGGCGTCACGCAAGTAAAATAGCCTTTCTCATGCAATTATAAAGAAAGTGCACGATAACATAAAAAAAACTGCCACTCGATGTCCATGCAGTCAAACATCTTGGTTCACTTGTTGCTCGCTTTGCAGAGAACCTATTTATTTACTCAAGTCTGGGTAAAACTGTGGGAGGATTTTCTCACATTTTGCACAGATTTTCAGACAAAAAAACATCCCCTCATAAATCAGACATAGGCTTGCAGAGCTTGTGTGCAACTATCAATTACAAAAATTTCAGCTAGAGGAAGTCTGAAGGAAAAAGACTGATTGAGGGGTAAAGACAGAGAGAGGCTGTCAATGAGAGAAAAAGTAAAAGCACAGGAAAAGAGACAAATCGCAGAATGAAAGGAATCCAATGGAGGAAGGTAGAGAAAGAAAAAAAGACACAGGAAGAATGAGAGTTGATTCTGGTGGAAAAGAGAGTAAGAAATAAAGAATGGAGATAAAGAAAGCAAGAAAGTGAAAAAAGAAAGAGGGAGAGAAAGAGCAAAAGAGAGAGATGGATGGCTATGAAGACTGGTACTGATCAGTAGCTCTTTCTGTGATGCGGCTTCCAGCTTCCAGCCCACCGATTGGTCAGCTGCCTAACTCGGAACATGCGTTCCCACAATCCCTCAGCACCACTTCAATCCCACCACACTGGTTCACCACTCTGTGGTTCAAAACAGTGCCTGCTGGCATGGGCAACATATCAATAAATTCATTACGCATTTATACTTAAATATTTATACTGCAGCAGTGTGTTTTGCACAGGGATGGTATTTATAGTGTGTGTGTATGTGTGTGTATGTGTTTGTGTGTGTCTATGTGTACTCATATTTATAGCACGGTGTCACATCGTAGCTCTGTGCTGCGGTGAGACAGCTGTCTGGGGTGGGGGTGGGGGGCGTTGGCCTTTGGGTAGGGTGGGGGGGGGGGTTTGGTTTATGCAGAGTAACAGAGAACAAGTGGAAAGACTGAGGGACAGGCATTTTACAGAGACGTATAGAAGAGGAGGAAAGAGGAAATCTAGTTGATGCAGTGAGAGAAAGATGAAAAACAAAAAGGAAAGAGGAGACACAGCAAAAGGGAAACTAAGAGTTATTGAGAAAATTTGGTGTAAAATGAAACAAAAAAAACTTCAACAATCCATATTTCTGCTACTACAAAACAGCGCGAAGAAAGCTCAAAACGTAAAATAAACTTGAAATATTCCTTTATTGGCACCATCAGTCCCACCCACAGACTCACTTGTGCAAAGAGTGAGAAATATTTATTCTGCGAAAAACAGAAAGTAGGGAAATTACATGCTGTTTTATTGTTCAACTGTTTATTGAATGAAGACATTCCCATTCACAGGCCCGTTTAGATACTTCACTATTGTTCATATGGTTACAATGGTTTTTATAAAGTCCATTCAAAACGGGAGCGAGAGACTACGTGCCATGCAGAACATGGCAGTGAGGGTGAAAAGGCCACAGAAACATTAGCAAGGCCTCTGAAGATGGAGCTGAAAATTACGTTAAATAAGACATGCTGAGCTAGCGTTGGCCAGCGGCATTTATTAAAATGGAACTCCATAATAAATAACCTTTTGTCCTGTTCATATAACCACATCGATACACGTAGCTTTTTCAACAACAACAACAACAAAAAATCCTCTTACTATGACACATTAACAAGAACTTTCAAAGGGTTTTATGTCCTCAGCAATGTTTTTTCCTTTGGTCAAATGTGCGTTTCCCTGGGTCATTATGTTGAAATCACTCACCTACAGCTCATAGCCAACCGATGTTTTCCTCCTTGAAATCTACCACCTTTATTGACTTTAGACATTGATGCACAGTGACTGAAACGATTTTTACCATTCAAACTGTATCTGTTCATTTGTGATTGAAACTGTGAAAATAGCCTTTACAATCTCTTATAATGCTTGTTTCTATTAAGAAACACACTTTCCTTGGAAAACAGGACTCAAGGAGCATAGGGGTGGTTATCAAATCCTCGTACTTTGTAAGCCCTCACTAAACTGTGTAAGTACAGAGCAGCAAAAAGTACCAGAAGTCGGAACTGAATTCTGGTCAGGTCTGCCATGTCTCCAAACCTTTTGGCAAATCATTATATTTTGTCTTACAGCTCCAAAAGTCTGAATTCATCGAGGGCTGGTTCAGTCATTCGATAGGAGAAATAATGCTTTTTCTTTCAAGGTCTTCTATCAAAAATCACGGAGTTCGTATTCCAGCCAAGCTTGAAAGGTCCCTTATGCTTCTGTTTAATTTACATATCAAGAACTCCCTTCACACTTTATTTTTTTTTAACCTTGTTTCACCTTCAACTTGACAACAACAGACATATTTTCTACACGTGCTACAAGATTAGTTTCATCCTGTGGTCAGACAGAGAGTGAAATACATGTACATGCACATTGCAAGGAGATAAATGAGGCAAAAAGGGAAGAAACTTTAGTGTGAAATTACTTAAGTTGGAAGCGATATACCGATTTTTCAACATGACCTCAGCTGTTGCTACACGGCTATACTTATGAATGAATTAACTGACTGAAGATTGTTGGGGTTAGCTGGATGTGTTGACTTGTTAACTGCGTGCATGCTGCATGTTTACTCTGTGAGCCAGCGGTAAAGGAGTTGAACATACATGACCTGTGTGTGTATTTGCAAGTGTGTGTGTACAGGTGCTGAAAACATCTGATGGATTTCCCTCATATATACATGTGTAGGTGTAGAATAAAGAAGACAGTGTTATCCGCTGATTTCCATTGAACAAGGAGTTGAGGCAAAACCACTGATGATCTGTTAGCCAAACTCTCCACAATCCCTGGTGGAGCTAGAAAGTTAAAAAGTTTTATCCAGTGTTAGCAAGGATACCTTTATTTATATTCTGTAGTGTGTGCACGTGCATTCATAAATGAATGTGGGAAATGTTGTGTGTTCATGTCGGAGTAGAGTTCATACATGTAGCACTGCCCCTGCTTCTGTGCAAAAACATGTCTGCGTCGCACACATACAGAGGCCTCACTGAAAATAACACCCCAGTCAACGTCTTCATTTGACTTCATTCACCATCAACAGCCTCATTTTACCTTACCATAATTATACCTCAACCAGCCTCCATTCCCCAGCAACAACATCTGCACTCCATTTCCATCAAGCATCTCAGCATTAACATTACATTGTCAATGAACAAAACATCCATCGTGGGACTAATTTAGACATCTATATCATATTTCAATATACCATGCCGACACCTGGAAATGACAGATTTCCTTGTGTTTTAATGTTGCTTTAAATAGAAAAAAATGAGTTTATTGCAGCACAGTTCTAAGAAACCTTGGGAACCCTACTTTTGGTCCAATTTTTGCTTGATCAGACAAAGTACAGTCACAGCATTATAATGTATGCAGCCAAAACACAGCAGTGGCCCAGAAGGGAGAAAGAAATTAGCATAGCTGCTGCAGTGAACCGCAAAGCCTCATGGTGCGTAACGTGAACTCAAAACATTTCCCACTTTCACTTCAAACAGAAACACCCACTGATTTGTCCTGCAAAAATAATAATTTGGATTCCAGATTTTGTCTTTACAACTCCTTCAAAAATGTCAGTAAACAAGAATGAAACCCATCACTTCATCAATACACCTTGACTGAGAAGAGAACGAAGTAATTGCGCATTTAAAATGTCATTTTCAAACTTCTGAGAGATGAGAGAAAAAGAAAAGGAGGGAGCAAAATGTTGGCCCTTGTTAGGGATGGAAATTGAGCCTTAGACACAAATCACGCAGTAATATATGTACGTACATGTAATTTAGTGCATACAGTAGTTTCCTGTAATGCACATTTAAGATTTGTGAATGCATACACTTTTGGCTCAGGTCAGCACATTGACCTGGATGAGAGGGCAGCAGTTTTTAGATGTGTGAGAGAGAGCAGAGTGAGATGATGTGAGAGTAAGAGAGGTTAAAAGAGAGACAGAAACAGGGAGACAGCGACGGACAGACCGAGAAATTAGGGGCTCTACTGACCAGAAACTGCTCTGACTCAGACAAAGTCAACATCTTTGCTGACATCACTGACCATCAGCTCCATCATTTCAACTTTAAATGCTTTGATGGCCCAAACAACCTTCATTTGTCTGAACCCACAAGGGTTTTACTACTGCCAGTGAGACAGGGGTAGCCCTGTAGCACTGTAAAAAAAAAAAAAAGCCATACCAGGTTTATGCTGCATCCAAACACATTAAAGGTTTTCAAGTCAAATGATTTCGCTGCACTGCAGAATCCTAATTTCAACATATGAATATTGATCAACTCAAACAGTGAGTTTGGTATCTCTAAAAGATGAAAAAACATTTGCCAAATGTGTCATTTTTTTTGCAGTGGTTGCCTACTTGGAGAGCGGTGTTCTGAATAAGAGGACTGTAGTGTGAGATGAGAGAGGTAGACAACTGACCACAGCCGTCCTGCAGGCACCAGTCAAATATACACTGACTTAATTAACACTTGTAAACTCCTTTAACAAGGCTAACAATGTGATCCATGATAGGTTTCATATGAAATGTAACACTATGGAGAGAAGTAATTACGAACAGTATGGGTCTGTGGATGTACAGACACATGGTTTTTTTTGTTAGCAGTTGCTAGGAAAAACACAGAAGATGCAGCATGTTATGAGTGCAAGTTAGGTGATTCTGAAGAATCAGAATCAGCTTTACTGGCCAAGTACATGTGCACATAAAAGTCAGGGAGTACTTGATTTCAATTGCTAAATGCTGAAAAATTACATCAAAATCAACAGAAAATAGTAAAACATGTTAGCAAGAAACATTTTAACTAATGAAGACTGATCGCTCAGTCACACCCACACTGGACAGCGAACTATGTTTACATAGAATCTATTAGACTTTAATGATATTTCCTTTTTAATCCCAACACATGTAATACAAGGATGATGAAGACGGAGTAAGAGGGAGTTTAGGATTTAAGGTTGTGGCTTTCTGTATTGGGGGACGGGCAGGCAAGGGGAAAAAGGTGGGGGGGGGGGGGTCGGGGTTTCAAACCAGCAGCTTCTAATCCTGACACGCTGCCTCTGCCAATTATAAGGGCTTTAAACACGGCCGGTGGGAGGAAAAAACATGACCAGGGAGACCAGACTAGCGCCGGGGCGTATTTAGCAACATACAGGCAGACTGTAATTACATATATGGCCAACAGAGAGATTTAATGACTTTTTCCTCCTTCTAGTGATTGACAAGGCAGAAGGTGGGGGTGAGGGGGTGGTGGTGGATAAGAGATGGCAGCAAGGGAGAAAGAGCAGGAGTCTGACTGTTTGATTTTGTTAAACAGGGTTTATGATTTTGAAAGAAATTTATTGTAGTATGTCATCGATCAAAAAGAGTTTGCGATGAATTGATGGAGTATTTTCTTTTTTTTTTTCATGACCGCATCCCACAGTCTTCATCAACTGAGCAAGCTCCATCAGGGAGTCGAGCTTGGCCAAGTGCTGTACATGCAGAAACATTGATGTCGTGATCGCAAGTGGTTGTGAGTGAGTGGATATTAAGCCCTGCCTTGATTCAAAATGATAGCAGTCAGCGGAAAAAGAGCAAATATGACTATTCATGCACACAAGACCAACGTTCCACATGCAGGTCGCCTGGTGACACCTGCCAGCACTGATGAAGACCATGCACCAGCTGAACCATGCACCAAGTTAGACAGTTGGACATGTTAACACCTGTAAACTTAAAGTCACCATAATATTAGAACTATTCGGGTTCAAATCTATTGAAGTCAAAGACCACCTGACGCTGACAACCCAAAGACATCAGCAGAAAGTTGGTAGCTTCTCTGCTGATGCTCTGTCAGGTCTATATGGATCTTGATTAGTAATGTGAACGTGGACACATCGGTGCATCGGTGTGTTTGGGGAGAGGGCTCCAGAGGGAGGGGGCAGCTACGTGGAGAAGGCTGTTTCCCCAGGTCGGTTCCTAGGTCCCATGTGTTGGAGACAAGAGGTGGGCATCAGACGAGCAGAGGCTATGGGAAGCAGTGTGGTGGTGGTGGAGCAGGTCGGTGAGGTAGGAGGGAAGCCTGGTTACAGAGGGTTTTGTGAGTGAGAAGAAGGACTTTGATTTGGATCTGCTGTGGGACAGGGAGCCATTAGCGGTTCTGCAGGACAGGGGTGATGTGGTCAGGGGAGCTGGAGTGGGTGAGGAGGCGGATGATGTGTCATTAAGACTGCTGTTGCAGTGTGAGGAAGCCATGGATCAAAGATTCAGAAGCAGAGATGGAGAGTGATTTTCACCCTCAGGGGATCACGATGATCCGTCTAATAGTTGTAGATCGTAGGTGTAAAACTCTACAAAAAAAAAAAAATGTTAGCACGCTCACAGTGACAGTGTTTACATGCTGAGGTTTAACAGGTAGGATGTCGTCATGTTCAACATGTTAGTTTAACATGTTAGTGCACAAACGTTTGCTAAATAGCACTAAACATGAAGCTGATGGAATATCATTAGGTTTTCTAGTATTTGTCATAAATCAAACTTGAACAAATCCCAATTTTGATGTGATAATGGCGCTAGATGAAAAGTCAGGGGATCACCAAAGTTATTACAATCAGTTCTGAGGGCAACATGAATGTCTGTGCCACATTTTATAGCAATTCATTTACTAATTGTTTAGATCTTTCACTCAAAATCTTAAATGTCAATGTCATGGGGCTGCTACAGGAAAACTTTGTTCCTATCCATATAATGAAGGCTGAGAGTGAGATAGAGAAAGTGAAAACTTTGATATGCTAGAGGGTCTCAGGATAGAGGCTGTTGTACGCTGAACATATCATAAAGTCCCCTGTTGTAAATTTTGATTTGTGATATTGGGATAGACAGAATTAGTAATAGAATTTACTTGACTTGACCAGCTGGTGGTGGTGCTGCAGTGGTCTTACAGAAGATGAAAAGTCTGGGGAGCATCAAAGTAATGAGGATTCATCGTCCATACGCCGTCTGTATAACATTTCATGGCAATCCATTGTTGTTTAGACATTTCATTAACGTGAACCTCATGGTGATGCTCGAAGAAAAGTCTGAGGAAATCCAGTTGGCTTCACTCTCTGGGGACCGTGAACGTCTGTATAACATTTCACAATGATCCATCTAATAGTTGTAGAGATACTTCAGTCTGGATTAAAGTGATGGACCATCCTCAGTCTTTCATGAAATATCTACAACATATCACCTGTATGTTCTCAAAGCTATCTGACAAAAATGAAAATAAAAAAACAGATTTATACCTGGGTACCTGGGTAAATACTTAAGTCTCCTAAATACATATACTGTATATATAAATACATATAAAGTCCTCATAATAAATTGAATTTACCCTATTTTTTCTTGTAGAAATGATGCCTGAAATCTTCATATTCTTGCTTTTATCTCTTGACTATAAAGATTTCTTAATCATTTAAGACCCACAGAAACATGATGTTTTCATATGTAGTTTGTAGATAGCGTGCTGCTCTTGTTTACTCCCTTGCAAGCATCTTACATCATTACAACCGCAGCAACATAATAATAGCGTGCACTGCAGACACACACACACACACACACACACACACACACACACACACACACACACACACACGCACACACACAAGAGCAGACATCTACACACACACACACCTCATCCCATCCTTTCATCGTACACCACATTCACACTTCCCATAAAAGCCTGGCTTCTTAAACGATGGGTCGGAAGCCAAGATAGGTCACAGCCCTACTTCCGGTGGGTTGCCACATGATAAAGAGCCCTCATATTGTTTAATGAGGCTGCATCCTGGGCTATATTTCTCCTTTTGGCTTTAAAGGCAGAGGATGTGAAAGAAGTAGCCATAAACATCCCTTTTATTGGTGATAGATCTCTCCAACTCCCCCATCTTTCCTCTATTCATCAAAACGTTCTGGTCTCCACCTTTAATTTCTGCCTCCGAATCTCTTTAATCTGTCTCTCCCAATACAACCACAACCTGTTGCCATGGAGATGACTCAATCGTTGTTCATTACACCAGGTAGGGTGTTACTGGATTGTGCATGCCACAATTTCTCACTTGTTCTATATAAATATTTAAATTCGTCTGCATATTATCCAGGTTTAGTCAGACAGGGTTTAGTTTGTCATTCAGCATTTTTTGGTGAACCAACAGGAATAATATTTCATCTGGTAACATTTCCAATCAAGGGAGCGCTGCTTCTGAATCACTGGTGGAAAATGACTCAGGCTATGACAAGTCCTTCTCGGTCCTGCTCCGAAAAAGTGATAAGTAGATCAAAAGGACCTCGAGACAGCAGTATATTAGCAAAGCAGTCAAACAGAACAAATGAAATATAATACAAAATGTGTGACTGTTAAAGCTCTGTATTGTATAAATTTGTAAATATTTAGTCTGGCAAAATGGAAATCATCTTAATAGGGCTGACAAAGACACAGAAACGTACACAACAAATGCATCCGCGGTAAGACGAGGACTCGAGGACAGTTTGATCTGTTATAAAAGTGCAGATTTGCTTTGACAAGCGGAACCTCAAAATGATTCAATTTAAAATGTCAGCGCTACTCAGTCTGAAGTCTCTTTTTCCCAAATAGATGCTTTTGTCCATACAAATTTGTCAAAATGATCTGAACAGGAATCACGCCCTGGGCGGAAGCTGAGACGATCAGAGTTTCAGAGCAACACTGCGGCTTCATATTGATAGTGTCAAGGATTTAAAGGTGTCCTGAAGGGCAAGAAAAAAGTGGAAAATCATGCGCCTTCAACTTATGTTGAAACCACATCCTTTGTTTTAATGTATAACACTTTACCATGCAGCACTTGTGCTCCTGCCAATTACTGTGCAACAAGGCATATATCACTGCCTTCACTGCATCAGTTCCCGTCACTCGTCTCTTTGAAAGCTTTCTAGACAGATGAAGCTGCTCCAGCGCTGTACATCTGTAATTCTCCACATTCCCAGCCCCTCCGAATTATCCACCATGCACTCCGAACTAATTCAAAACATGGGGGCAGCATTCAAGAGACGGAGGAAGCTTTACACTGTGAGAAACTGCAGAGTAGTCATTGGACAGGTAGGTGAGGTGTCGATTTGTTGATGCAACGTAACAAAACTCAGCTTGCATGTGAGCACATTTTAAAATCCTTTCATAAACACGTAACGCTACTCCCATTGCAGCATCTCGTCTTCTGTTTGTCAGTAGCAGTATATGTAGGAGTGACGAAGCTTTCAATGTTAGACGTGCTAACTTTAGCTTTTACTGCTAGCTCAATCAGCGGTAGGCTACTACCTCATCTGAGATGAAGGCTAATTATTGACAATGTGAACACGTAACAGAAATTTGTAACTTTGGGTACATACGCCTCAGACATATTCCTTAATTCCTGTGTCAGTTATCTGAAGGAAAACTCAATGAACAATTCACATAAAAGATATTTTGAAACATTTTTCTAAGCCACAGCGGATAAGATATTATTCAAGAACCAAACTTTACACTGCACCTTAGAAATTGTCTTTCAAGCTCTCATATTGAATATTTGTTCTCACTATCTGCTATTTTGCTAACGCTCAAACAGATCAGTAAACTCGAACAGGATGCCAGGGCAGTGTCCCTACATGCACATACTCTCTCTCTCTCTCTCTCTCTCTCTCTCTCTCTCTCATACACACACACACACACACACACTTACATACATCTTGCTCCCAGCAGATGTTTCGTCCACCGCTGCCTTCCCAGAAACCCACAAGTGAGCGTATTTTCCCGCCGCAGGGTCGGGGAGCAAAACCACTGAAGAAGACCGCTGCACCCCAACATAAAACAAAACACCAGAGGGAAAAAAATGTACAGAAAACCTTTCAAAAAGGAAAGGAAGGGAAAAAAGCAAAGGATTTTCTAATCCATCCTTTATTGAGGTGGCTGGTTTTCGGCAGCGCAACCTTTTTTATGTGTGAGAAGCCTGGCCTGTAATTTGGGTAGCCACGACGACCAGAGGGACTTGTAATAAAACGAGACTCTATTCTGGGATGCTCTGTAATAATGGACGCCACCATCCACTCCTCTTGTTAGAGATGGAAGGATGGATGGAGGGATAGAGATGGATGGACAGATGGATGGCAGCATCACATATGGACAGACTGAAAGGCAGATGGACAGTGGATGGACACGAGCGCTTTGTGAGCGAAGAAATTGGAATTGAACGCAAAAGGCTGAATCGATAGCCAGATAGAGTCTTGTCAGACAAATCAAACGATGGACTGGATGGACAGAAGAGTGGACAAATGGATGGGTGGCTCAATGGATAAGCAAACTACTGAGTGAAATCACTCACTCAAGCTCACGCTAGCTAACTCCTTCACTCTCGGCTTCCTTCTCAAACACACTAATCTACCTGTTGTGATCAATACCTGCCAGGACATCTGAGTGGCCAGTATGCCCTTCAACACTGTTACAAGTCCCTGTGGTTGAATTTCTGCATTCAGACACCTCTCTATAATCTCCACGCCATGTTAACAGTCACCCATTATGCAAAGGCCATAATTAGGAAATCACATTGGCATATACATCCTGTCATTAGAAGTGTCTATTGCTATTGCATTGTAATTACATTTTAGTAGGTTGTTATTACACCATTTAGAAGCTGTCCGTCTTACCTCAATCTCCTCCTTAATTGGTTATGCTGGTCTGTCCCGCCCCCCGGGTCCGCCCACCTCTTTGACGGAACATTCCAGTGGTCTAAGCATTTTAAGCTGGAGAGTATTACAACTGAGTCTAATATGCCACAGAATGAAAGAAATGAAGGAGGAGAAAAAAAAAGTGGGCAGAGCGAGAGAGAGAGAGAATTTGGTGAAAGACAGAACTTGGGAAGAGGGGTAAAGAAAAAAGGGATGGAGAAGAAATGAGAGAGGGAAAAAAGGGTGAAAAACACAGTTTTCTTGTTGCATGACAGATTCCCTCCCAGCCAACCAAGGCTTGTCCTTTAATACCCAGAAGCCTTCATGTGGCTTCTCAACGATTGCACATGGGGCAAAGCTGACCACATCGCTGCCACGCTGCTTATTATACTACATTGCTCACACTCTGCATGTGCGTTTGCATGTGTGTGTGTGTGTGTGAGACAAAGTGGCCATATACAGTAAATGCGTACACATGCAAGTGTGCATGTGTAAGCTTGTTGGAAAGCAGCATCAGTCATGCAGAGAAGCGTTCAATGAGACTTGCATGTCTTAATTTGTCAACACCCCGGTGATGGATGGCAGACAGGAAACCGAAATTTTAAAATGTGTGGGGAAACGGGAACGAGGAGACAGAAGTGAAAAAAAATCATATTCAGTATTTAAAGTAAAGCTTTTAAAAAGTAAAAGGATATGTGATCTGCTCTGTCGTGCTCTGTTGTTGACCGAGTCTTCCAATTTACATATCACAAACTCGTAAAGCCGCTATGAGGGTAGAAATATCTCATGTGTTCATTGATGTGGGTGCTGGTGGAGGTTAGAATGAGGTCAGTTTGTGTAACATTAAGTTAAAATTCTTAAACTTAATCAGGTTACTTATAAGAACATTAAGAACTGTTCAAATAGAGGTTATTTGACAAACGCAATTTTAAAGAGATACAAATTCAAATGTACATACTCTCTGTGGTAAATTGGGTGATTCTCATGGGTGATCATAGATAAAAATAAACAATATCATACAGTACCAGTGAGGCTTCACTTCATTACATACACATGTGTATACTGTACAGGCTCACCCACACAAATACAGGCCCACTGGACACACTGCATGAGTTTTCCACCAATGTCAAAGGCAAGAATAGATGGATGAATGAGAGGAAAATGAAGGACGGAGACTATGACATGAAGCAAAACATGTGTTCCTTTCTACTGACCGCAAGGACTTCCTCTTTATGACCTTCGTGACCAGCCTTGTACACAGCATGCACACACATACACACATAAACACGCATACAAAGTTCAACTTTCTGAAACGTGCTATGCGATCGGATATTTGATTTAAAAAATTGCATATTTGAATGTAGCTAATGCAATGATGTTGATTTTAAAATGATATTCAAAAATTCAAACCTGAAGAAAAAAAAAGGAGAAAGAAAAAAAACTTAACACAGCAGGTTAGTTGGTTGCAGAGAGAAGGTATGAATAAAGTCTTCTAGTTTGCCCCTGAAAACTAGCCATGGACAGACAGAGAGGTGTTAATCAGCAGCAATGAGACTCAACCCCAAGCAAAAAAATGTTTTGTGCTCTTTTTCAAGTATTAAACTGTAAAATTGACTTTGAGTACTCACACATACCCAAAATACTGTACACTCACTTGTATATTGTTAGTTATATTTACTAAAACAGGTTCATTGGTAACAGGTGATAGTACCATGATTGGGTACGAAAGGGGCATCCTAGAAAGGCTCAGCATCCATAAGCAAGGATGGAGTGAGGTTCACCACTTTATGAAGACACGACTGCATAAAGGATTTTACGACATGGACTCAAGAACACTTTGTAAAACAGATGTTGGCAAACACAGTCTGTATGCAAATGATTTCATTTCAGCGTCCCAACTATTTGGGAATCATGGTTGTATACTAAACCCACATTTATACACAGAAATGTTAACTTTACACATTAATACCCATTTTAAACATTCGTGTTAACACTGCAATAGTTTGCCAACATATTCAATACTAGAATGGACTTCATTGCTGGATCTTGTCAAGCATATAATAATAAATAATAACATACTATAGCGGAAAGCCTTTTTCATAGAAGACATTTGACATGTCACAGATGGAAAAGTTAATTAATGATGGCTGAATTCCATGTAGCTGCCTCAGTTTCATACTCCTGGTACTGTAAATGCTGGCTTAGTGTCACGCTGCCGAGGCTTCTGGAAGCACTTTTATAGAAAGGAGCCACCGTTAATGTTATTATTTATCGTTGATTCCATTCTATTATAGTAACAGGTGTGGTTTTCCTGCTATAACGAGTCAAAATGTCTGCTGTGAAAGAGACCTCTTATACTCATTCATACACATATTGCAGTGCCAAACCTGGTCATATAGCGCTGTGCAGCCTGATTCTGATTCTCAAACTGATGCCTTACAGGGTGTTCAACATTATTTGATGTTTGCTACCCTCTGCTGTTCAGCAGTCAAACTTCCACACCCAAGTTAATCACTTTCGCCAACTAACAATAAAGAAAATAAATGCTTAATTTAAAAAAACACATAACAATCAAAAAAGAAAACAGTGAGGTGAAATATTTTTCGAGACAACAGGACTGAGAAAACATACATTAAAAGCACAGTCATATGTTTGAAAATCTTTTGTAACACCAGTTTATTTGCTATTTTTTACATTGCCTTTTTGAATGTAATATCCAGTTGATCAGTATTATTAACAACAAGTATTATTGTTGTTTTTTTACAGGACTTATACATTGGATATCATGACTCAGTACATAATGTACACATACCCATCTGAAGTGTTGTCACTCAGCAGCTTCAGGTCAGAACTTCCAAATATAGACAAGACAGGAAGACACACACACACACACACACACACACACACACACACACACACACACACACACACACACACACACACACACACTGCAGGCTGCATTATAGTAGCTTAGTGTTCAAGAACGTTTGTCAGAGAGCTCTAAAAAAGTTGTCAAATGGCCAATTACAGTCAGCCAAATAGGGCTAGAGGTGTGTGTGTGCATTTGTGTGTGTGTCTATGTGCCCGTGTGTGCGGACAGGAAGTGGTGGTGGCTGGTCTGAGGTCTGTGGCAGGAAAGAATGGTAACTATGCTGTTGCTGTGACTACGGCTGGTCACAGCGCAGGCTTTGGGTTTCCTGACACGCTGCAGCCCGAAACCGCATCCCACCATCACTCCATTCATCCATCCATACCTGCTGCATCTGACTCATTGATCGTTTTATAATGAATCATTAGGCTAATTCATCTCACGTTTAACCTTTTCTCCCCTTGTGTGCTGTGTTTTTTTGCCTTTCTTTTTCTCATCCACCCTGCATCCCACAACACTCCAACACTCTACTCCATGCCCAGTGGCATCTATATAAAATGCTTCCTTACTAAATGCTGCTCCACCCTTCTCTTTAAACATTAAACGCTGCACAACAGCGTGACCACAGGAACTAAAAGGCCGTGTTTCTGTGCTGTTTACTAGCCTGAGGCATACCGCATCCCTCTCATTCACATCTGGGCCCACAACCATCTACAACCAATGAGAGAGGGACCAGTGATATCAGTGAGGAAATTCATCACTTATTGCACCTTTTTCAGAATTTTGTTTCCAATGATAAACTGTCATGCAATTTTGAATTTGTGTTATATCTTAAATTTATGGTATAAACTCAAACACTTTTTTTAATGATAAAACCTGCATAGTCTTCATTTTAAAGGGTATCCAACAGTGTGTTCAAGCATCAATCAAGGGTAAATGTTTGCTGGGTATCACACTGTCTCCTGCTGTAACTATGCTCATTCAGTGTAGAAAACTTAGACTTCAGATTCTGCAAACTAAATCAACTGGCAACGGGCGTTTCCCAAATATTCAAGGCTCATTATTTTTTCCCACAGTTGCCAAAAATAAGGAATTAAATGATATGAATGAAAGCATGGGCTCTGGGGACGCAATGGAAATAAACACATCCCAAACCAAACTCCCACCAGCAGATGTCAGCCTTGCCAAAGGAAGGCGTCAAAGAAGGTTGCAAAAGATAGAGGGTAATGGGTTCACCAATTCAGCACAGCTACATGGAAACTTTTAGAGGCCATCATTTGAATTGCTTCAAATGCGCTCCAGTTTGACCCACCATCATGTTGCTTATCCCGTGCATTCTGTCATACCTGCACAAGGGAATTACAATTTTGTTTATATGGTCACTTGCAATTTTAGAAGTAATGTTTCATTATTTGCACTCAGTTTATGTTAGCTTTTAACTGCACTGTTGCATTTTACATAATTCAATTGTAATTTAATTACATTATTTTATTTCATTTCAAATAAAAGATTGCCAGAGATGATTATATTATATCGCATTTACTCTTCTGGATAGCAACCCTTTTTTTCTTTTTTTATTATTATTAATGATTTACTATTTTATTATTAATTTTTATTCGTCCAGCCATATATGATCAAATGAGCGTTGACCAATCTGCAACGCGCATGCGCAAAGCAGAGGAAACGCTCTGCCAGCTCAGCTGACAACAGCAGCTCCTCTGCAGCAGCCAGATGATGATGATGGCAGACTCTGGGAGTAGCGAAGAAGTAGCTGTGATCTGTAACACCGATATCACTTCAGCGGAATCCGAGAACAACATTATAAACACGGTCGTACTTTTTGTTATTCTCTACGACAAATATTTCTGGAGTTTACAAGTCTGGTTTCACTTGTGAAAACTTTCCCAAACAGGCCCAACGTTAATGTAATGTTAGCTAGTTAGGTGGAGGAAGTGTCATATGAGGCAACGGGGACTTTTCCACTCATCTTTTCAAAAAGCTGTGGCCTGTTTTTTAGACTGTTAACCTGCTTTGAAGTGTAAACTTAGTTTTCTGCACTACAGCATGTCGTTAAAGTTGCATAGTTAGCTAAAGTCGCTTTTGCTAACAGTGGTCCGAAGCTAGCTCACTTCGTAAACTTTGCTCCTGACGTTAGCTTACAAGCTAGCAAGTCTGAACGCTAAGCCTAAAGTTTGGTTTAGCAAGTCCTCTTTCTACCCCGCTAGTCCAGTCTTAATGACCGTGGTCTGTAGTGAGAACAGACAGCTTCTTTATACTTAGGCAACGATTTTGCAGTACTTTGTTGGTGCTCGTACTGTGTTGTCTTGTGACCTGCACCCTCCTGTTATGACCCTCTGGAAAGAGGCTCGGTGTTACAGTAAAGTTATCTGTCTACCTGTCCCTCAGTGTTCGTCCGGTTTCATGCTTATTGTCTGTCTTCTTAGCATAGACTTGGATATAATACAACCTTACTGTCCACCAGAGTGGAAATGTATCTGTATTCTCGTTTTTGTGCTTTTACCTGCACCGCCCTGTCACCTGATGTCATTTTGCCCCCTCTTACATTTTGTCTCATATGTTTTGTCTTTTTTCTTGTCCTCACACCTTATTTTTTCTTGTCTGTGTAGATGGTGGAGAGAGGGACAGCCTTGCTGAGGAAAATGGAGATAAGTGTGGCGGAGGCAGAGAAGAGAACAGGGAAGAACACGGTTAACATGCAGGAAACCTACACAGTCTACCTCATAGAAACACGGTAGGTCACGAACTGGAGCATCAGTCACGGCTCATGCAAATAACTTAATGGTGGTGCAAATAAAAGAGCAGTGAGGTGGGGTGAAGTGGGGCCCCTTGCACCTACATTCAGTAGTAAAACCACACAGGACATATTTTGGATTTTGATCACTCATCACTAAAAGACGTCAGCCTGCTTTTCTTGACAATATTTTGAACATTGACCAACTATGATATTTGCAGTTGTCATATATTTATGTGACAGAGTTTGTCCATAATTTCGAGTCCATTAGCAGTACATTGAGCTAAAATTTTGTCAGGGTTGATTAAAGGTTTGCACACTTGTTAGGAGTGCATAATGAACCTGTAATGAGATTATTTTCCCCTCTCCTACTCAGAAAGGGCCGTTTGCAAAGTCAGAGTTAGGTGTGATATGTTGCTCATTCTGTCTCAGGTTGCTTTGAACAAGAAGAATACCTTGAATGTCTTACCGCTGCTATGATAACATCTAAAAACGTCTTTTATTCCCATTCTTCTGTCTGCAGGCCAGCTGAAACTGTCCCAGAGGGAGGCACTCCTGCCACACCCGACACTTTGTGGAGACGGTACAGTGAGTTTGAACTCCTCAGAACTTACCTCATGGTCACCTTCCCCTACATCATCATCCCTCCACTACCAGAGAAAAGGGTGAGTGACACACAGGTGGAAGGGGAAATATTATTAAGAAAAGATTCATTACATGGAATTAATTTGCTTGGTGATTGAGGAACAGACTTTTTGTGATAGAACTTCTTCATTTGTACTTGCTTAATGACATTTATTCAGTCTTTTTTTAGTTTGTTCAGTTGAGTAGATGATATACACCTTTGTCCTTTTAGGTGGTACTCGCTTTTTTAACTCCTTGTATTTTGCCTCTTGTAGGCAGAGTTTGTGTGGCACAAGCTGTCCGCAGACAACCTCGACCCAGACTTTGTGGAGCGACGGAGAGTCGGCCTGGAGAACTTCTTGCTGCGCGTTGCATCACATCCTGTCCTCTCCAATGACAAAATCTTTTTCATGTTTCTGACAGAGGTCAGCACCCCAGCTTGTTCTACATAATGTCCCATTGATGTCCTCTGCCATAGATATGCCAACATGCACACATTCAGAGTCTAACACGGATTACGCACTGACAGCGCTTTGATGGCACTTTGGCAAAACAATGCAAGAGGCTGCGCTGGTGGGAGGACACAGACAGAGAAGAAGAAATGTGAAAAGGCAGTTGTAGTCAGAAGGAATATCACGTTGCAGTGGAAAAAATAGAGGCAGAACCGGTTTTTTGTCAGCCTGCTGTACCAACATGATGATCTCATTGATATGAATGAGAGGTCCTTTTTTTTTTTTTTGACCACACAGCCATTTCATGTACCCATTCCAGGTAGAATACAGAGAAGCACATATTCCTCATTGACTGTTTTAAGTCTTCATCTACCTTTTAAACTGAACTTCCGCTTTTGTTTTTCATCGTCTCCCCGTAGCCTGTACCAACACGCTCAATCCAGCGCAGCCTCTTGTGGTGTGTTGTTGCCGTGCAGTTGTCGGCTGGAAAGCCCCGTTTTTACTCTATGTGGTTGTTAATCCTGTCTGTCATATTTCTGTCATCTGTCAATCATTGGTCCTCAGGAGAAGGGATGGAGGGAGGAGGTTTTGGACACAGGATTCCAAGACAAGGTAAACAGTTAGTTCATACTTCACACTTCAGTGGGACGGTGTATTTTCTTTCTGTTTTACAAACATCCATGAACTTCCTCTTCTTGATTTGCTTGACTGTGAATTTTGTTGTTCATTAACATCTGCCTCTTCATAGATTCTCCTGTATGCAAATTCAAAACCTGTTAGCGTGTGTGTCACTCTGTTCCCTGCCAGGTTGACTCCAGACTAAAGTCTCTGAGTGCCATGTTTAGAGTCAAGAACCCTGACAAGTAGGTGTTACTTTAGGGTGGCTTCTTTCAAAATGCTCGTTTTACATTGTATTAGTTTGCAAATGCAACATAGGATTTATACAAAGCAGGACGTGAGGTTACTGAAGAGTTTCAGCCATCTTGTGGCAAAACAGGAAGTGAGAGGTATGGTAATTAGAGTTTCTCCAGGGTGACGCTAATTGAAACACCACTATGTAGATTCAGCTAAACACGCTTTGAGTTCTAATGACTTTGCTCTGCTCTCCAGGCGATTCACTGCACTGAAACACTACAGCGATGAACTGAACACTGTCATCTCTCAGTTACTCAGGGTGCGAGCGGTGAGTTTTGGCATGTGCACGCACACATTCATGTCTATATATAAGTGTCTGTTTGGGTCTGCCCAGTGGTTTTTCGCAGACTGTGTTGTGTAACATGCACATCCATATTTCACTGACATTTAGTCTGTCAACTCCTGACAAAATTGTCTTGGTATTTAACCTCCTAGAAGTTTTACTTCTTCCATCAGTTACTTGTACCCTCTGCAATTTAGTCTTGGGAGAGTCGTGCATAGTCAGCATGCGTGAGCTCCTGCCCTGTAAGCACTGCCTACATTTTTTCATAACCAGTATTGTTCTGGATTTAATTTTCTGACTACACATAGCGGTGAGTTAAAAGCTGCTTCAGACTGTAAGGCGTGATGACTGTAAGTGTCAATGTCAACAGTTGCAACCCTTAAGAATATAAGTGTTTTAAATGGAGAATCATCTGCAGTGGAGCCGTGTGCTCATAACGACTGTTTAAATTGTCTTTTCTCTAGAAAGTAGCAGACAGGCTATACGGAGTTTACAAGGTCCATGGTAACTACGGCAGAGTCTTCAGGTGAGAAACACCTGTTCTGCTGTTCATTTCAGTACTAATAAAATCATAGTTTTGACCTAAAAGAGGACACTAGATTGAAACAAAATAAAGCATTAACAAGCTCTAAGTTAAAATTAAAGGACATGCAGTGTGCTGTATCTAGCTGCTTTCGATCTACGCTTAGACTTAAAGTTTTGTAAATATAAAAAAGAGCAAATGGTTGCGCACAAAGCACCATGTTTTTGCCATTTAGATTTGAACGTCTGAATTGTTGTCTCCAGTGAGTGGAGCGCTATCGAAAAAGAGATGGGAGATGGACTTCAGAGTGCAGGCCACCACATGGACACGTAAGGAGCACAGTAAAGATTTAAGTACTACCTCAGACGCATTCTCACACTTTCTTTTGCGCTGGTGCACTTATGAATGCGACCTTGTGTGTATGTGCACAGATATGCTGCATCAATAGATGACATCCTGGAGGAAGAGGAGCACTATGCAGACCAGCTGAAAGAGTACCTTTTCTACACTGATGCTGTCAGGTAGGCAGGTGTTGGCGTGTGTTTTAAACAGAGACAGACTTATGTATGTCAGGCCAAACAAGAAACTGTCGTGCAGTATTAGGGAGTTTGATTAATGCTCTTATCAGGATTGAGAGATCATTAGAATAAATTGCAAGATGGTACTCAAATTAATGCATTGTATTATTATGGTATATTAATCCTGCGACTCCGATCTCGAAGGCTTGACTCAAATTACATCAAACTCAGAAGGAGATTATCCTTAATTTATCCAGAGCTGTAACGATTAGTTGAATAATCAGCTGAAAAATGAATCGTCAACTGTTACTGTATTTGATTTCTCATTTAAGTAATTTATTCAAAGCAGAAATACCAAACATTTGACACTTCCATGTTCTCAGTTGTGAGAATTCACACAAAATTTTCACGCAAAACAAGACTTTTGATGATGTCACCTTGTGCTCTGTGTTGTTGCGGTTGACATTTTTCACTGTCTTCTGATGTTTTATCGATCAAACAATAAATTAATCAATTGATAAGGAAAATAATTGGTATTGCATCCAAAATGTGTATACATCACCATCCATGCCTCCTCCAGGTTCAGGGCACTGATCAGTGTTGATGTCAAAGGTAATGTGAGTGTTTACAGAGAGCTGTCTGTTTGCCATTGTTCTACATCTTCATTCTAAACAGAACATGCAGCAGCGCTAATGCAAATGCTGCTTTGCATATTTAAATCATTGTCTTTCAGCAGAGCGTAGAATACAGACCAGTAGTTGTCAGCAGCCACTGATGTCAGAGCTCCTTGATTGGATGGACATCAATTCTATCTTATTTTATTATAAGCGGTAATGGAAGTGTGATTTCTGAGTGGTGTAATATTTGTGTCAGGATGCAACAATGTAATAGGACTAGCCTGCACATTTTGGGGTTTAAATTGCAATCAATTGCTATTTTATATCTGTGTGTGTGTGTGTGTGTGTGTGTGTGTGTGTGTGTGTGAATTAAGGTCGGTATGTAGGAAGCACGAGCTGATCCAGTATGAGTTGGAGATGGCAGCGCAGGACCTCAGCCACAAGAAGCAACAGAAAGAGGAGCTGGCCACTGGGGTAACACACGAGCACTCACGCTGGCTCATCGTCTCTCACTTTCTCCCACACATCCTGGGCAAATACCCAAGTCCTACACACACACACACACACACACACACACACACACACCCTCGCTGTTTCAAGTCAGTTGTGAAAATTGTGAAGTATTATAAATTCATTAGAAGATTTGAGACTGTATTTAAAAACATTTCTGTGGTCTGATGTTTTTTTTAATGAAAACATCAGTTAATTTGGATTAATTTTGCGTGTGTCTGTGTGCGAATGTGCGTGCAGACAGTGCGCATCTTTTCTCTGAAGGGGATGACCAGTAAACTGTTCGGCCAGGAGAGCCAGGAGCAGAGGGAGAGCAAGTTGGCAGCTTTGGAGCAGAGCATCCAGGAGGGAGAGGAAACGCTCAAGGAGAAGAACACAGAGTGCCTGTAAGCTCGACATCAATCAGTCAGCCCTTCATTTGAATAATGATGGTTTCAGCGTGGAATGATTAAAATGTATTACCAAAGCTTCGGAACAAAGGAGCTGTTGCAGCTGTTGAGACAGGTTCATCAATAACAGGAGAACGGATACCTGCACGAAGTGGCAGATGGAGAAACTCTCTTGAAGTTTGATTCATTGGTCAGTTAGCCCAGAGTCAAAAAGTCCAAATCACTCTGTATGATTAAAAAACAGTTTCATCAGTTGCTTTGAATAGAAAAACCCTGTGTTTCAATAAAGAGAAGCAGAAGCTAGCACATACATAATGAGGAGCAAACCAGTTAGCTCACTGATTGATTCTTGTTCCTCCACCAACCCTGGTGCGTTTCACGTGGAGCTGATCGCTGCACCAGACTCCATTTAGAAAATAGCCTTTTAATAGCTACATTGCTTGTTAGCAGCCGGTCATATGGTAACATAGGAGGCAGTTTGACCTTGTGTGCTCTGATAAAATTGGCATGCAGGCAGCGCACCAGTCATCATTTTAATGACTACTCAGTTCCTGCCATTTGCTGCTGGTGTTCTTCACCACCGCTTCAGAAGGAAATTACAGAAGCAACAGGTGAACAAGCTTAAAAGTGACCTTTTTTCTTTTTAAATAAGCACTGTGCAACGGCTCTCATTTATGCCAATGTGAAGAGTGCTTCACGTTGATTTCCAAAAGTAACTGATAAATATTCTTCCGCAAGTCTACATCGACATTTAAGTGTTCAATTTGAGAGCGGAATTGGTGATGGCAGGTGGTAGAACGGGCCTAACCACCGCGCCAAAGCAGCCTCCAAAAGGGAAACGCTTTACTGTGTCTTTTGCCCGCCTCCATACCTGTTATTTTGCACACAAAATGACGTCTGTCTCTCTTTGTGATTGTGTCTTCAGAGAGTTTGTGCGAGCAGCCTGGGAAGACATCGAACATTTTAAGGAGCAGAAGGACAAAGATTTGCGCGAAGCACTAATCAGCTATGCCATTATGCAGATCAGCATGTGTAAGAAGGTATGGAGTCCTGTGTTGTTTTTTTTCTCTCTTCTCCACGTTTGTTCTTGTGTACTTACCTACTTAGAGTCTGCAGGTGTTATGCTGGTTTTTCAGAAATTCCAGTTCAGCTAAAGAGAATTGTTTTCGCTGTCTTTCCTCTCAAAATTGCTCTCGTTCTCTGTCACTCCTTCGCTGTCTCAGGGAATCCAGGTGTGGTCCAACGCCAAGGAGTGTTTCAACAAAATGTGAGCCACTTTTCAGCCAATTGCTGTCTCTCCCACACCAAAACCATAGTCAGTCAGATTGCTCGGAGCGAGACCATCAGCTGATCTTTGAACTGCAGTTTTATGGAGCTGGCCATGGGAGCCCAAACACTGCCTTCACTTTGCTCCGCTGAATCAAACCTACTTAGAACGATTCTGTCTCCTTCTCTCACTCTGACTCTCTCACACGCATGTGCACACAAACACACACACACACACACACTTACATAGAAAAAGTTTCCAAGCGAGAGTCGTTTAGTGGATCCACACCTTTCAAATCCAAGTGTCTTAACCGCTCTGTTCTCTTGGCATTCTCCTGATGTGACTTTCATACTGCAGACGATCCAGATTTTCAATGCTTTTTCCTCGAATGCTGCGCAGCTGACAGCATGTCCAAGAGGAAAGTCCTGCACTTACAATGCATGAGAGTTGCACGGTGCGAAGAGCTGTACAGTGTACTTCAGTTGTTACACTTCTCTTGAATTATCTCATGAGAAGATGCACATTTCACTTCACTCACTTCAGGAAAATTACAACAAACTATGTTTTGAGCTTTTCCATGCTTTACTTTGAGGGATTCTGCTTCCATGTAGAGGTTTCACACCATAATTCAAATTAGTTGCCTGATGATGATATGTGAAATGGACCAAAAGTGACCAGCATCAAGCTTATTTGGCCCATTTAACACTTTTAAATTCATTTCATCTGCACTGCAAAATTTGAAGTGATCTCTCTGCAAGAGCGTCTAAATAAAAGGGCAGAAGTTGGGGGAGCAGAATTGGAATTGTTGATACGAATTAGCTTTAATCAATTCAGTTAGCTTAAATTCTAGTAAATGAGAATACCAGGTGGAGCTCAATCAGAAACAAATCACACTGTAAGACAAAGGGAACATGGACCTCTCTTTAGGAAGCCAGCACACATTCACATTTCCTTCCTGTTTTTTTTTTTTAATGTTTTTCATATCTCATGCTGAGGCAGTCGTTACGCTGTCATTGATCAGCTGACCAAAGTGCTTATGACCATGTGTGGGGGATCACACAAGAGGGGTAGACAAGCTTGCGGTAGTTTTGGTAATTCATACGGATTTTTTTTTTTCTTTTAGTTTGTGCAGAAAGCAAAGAGCCATGAGTATGATGGTCACGAAGGCCTTACAGTTTTGGTTACAGTGGAGCCTTTGTTTCTTGAATTCCTTAATGGAGGCTTTCTGGACGACCGAAACATGGCGCCCCCGCAAACTACCCAATCTACCAAGTGCAACCATAAGTGCTGTTAAAAGCGACACATACAGACCAATAATCAGAGCTTGTCTTTGCTTTCAAGCTTTATAGCCTTAATATGAACATTGGTCTTGTACCTCTCTGCCCACTGTCGATGTGCCTTGCCGCTTCTTCTGATAATGAGTCACTGCACTAAATGATCAACCTGAGTTCCAAGAGTGCCTCAGGTCAATGTTTCTGAAAGATACTGACCAAATAGTGGAAACTTTTAGCTACAGGTATGTTGAATCCTCAAAATCTGTCTCAGTACATATTCTATACATACACAATCCACGTGCTACTATTGCTTCCTTTATGATATCCTTCTGAGGAGGGACAATGTGTGCAAAATGAGTATGAGATGTAAAAAAAAAAAAAAAAGTCCCATCAGCGAACCCTGCGTTCTCATAATAAACAATCAGTTTACTGGAATCATCCCAAATTGAGGCTTTATGTATGTTTTTATAATAAATGTGTTCAATGAGAAATTGTTTTTATGTTTATGTAATCATTGTGCTAAGACACTAATAAACATGTTTCTTTTTTTTAAACTATTTTCATTGCATTTTTATAACAACTGGTGCACAGACGAGTCAGAGTTGATGCTGAAAAGCGTGACGATGTGTGACACTGGTGCCTTCACTGCCCTGTTTACAGATTACTGAACAGGGTGTTTGAAGTTTCGGGGTGTTTGTTGTCATTTATGCAATTTGGCATACATGAAAAGTCATTTTGCTTGTCTTTGGAGCCAAAAATATGAAAGAAACACACTTTTAATGAGCACGTTGGAAAGGTCAGGCTGGTGATTCATCTGCTTCAGAATAACACACAGCCTAACCCTTATGCAAAATTTGTCTTTATTTTCCATGACATCCTTATTGACGCTGTATGAAAATCTGTGTCCACACTCATGTGATGGCGTCGTATTAAAGCCCGTGTCATCACTTCCTGCATGAACAGTCAAATCACACAAGTTATTTTGTAGTTTACTGAAACAGTAATAACATCAAGTAACTTCCATAGTGGATTCTTGTATTGACTGTTATCCATATTTTTTCCTAAACTACATGCTTTCTTGTAAGATAATAAAAGTTGATTTTTAAATGTTATTGGAACAAAAAGATCCTTTGAAGCATGACGTTCACTAAGGTCTCAGCCATCAAAAACATGAGGCTGTTAAAAATTGTTGAAAGTCTGGTTAAAGTTGGGTCTTTCTGGTATTAAAGGATGTAATAGACGCACCTCTCTCTTCACCATTTCCATGTACAGTAAGAAAGAAAAAGCAAAGAAAGAAAAAGTACAGGAACAACCTAAGGAAATTTGCCCTGTGGTGGTTTGAATGCAGTTATCCAGAGCTGTCAACAATGGCTTTTGAATATTTGTACAAATATGGAAGATTGGTTAAAGGTGTAGTTCAAGGCTGCCCAAAGTGAGGCCTGTGGGCCAAAGTTGGTCTGCTGTAAGGTTCGATTTGGCCTGTCCAAATAGATAACAATAAAAATGAATTTTAAAAAAATAGATCACTGTTTATGCTATTTTATTGTTGTGAAGTAATGATTTTTTTTTTTTTCATAATCTGAGCACGGTGGGCAGTGAGTGACACTTTGTGCAGAAAGTCATTCAACTCTGGTAACTTGGTGCTTGCTTTAGGCCCATGGCTGCACATTAAGTTACAGTTTTGGCCCTTCAGGGGAAAAAGTTTGGGCACCCCAGGTGTGAACTGAGAAATTGTGAATGAATGGCGCCACCTGCCGGTCAGTACTGGTGTGAAAAAGAAAAAAAAAATCAATTTGGCACAGAAGCGACTTAACAAATTGGTAGGGAACAGGAGAGGAGCCTGAGCAGAGGAAAAGAAAATTCTCTCTTTTCAGATCCACCTACTTTCTGGTTTGCATGAGGTCATGTGTGGTTTTCTCAAATGGAAACCTAACATTAATTCAACATTAGAAACAGGCCAAAGCCTTAAATTTTCCAAATCCAGTAATTCAGTGTACCCTTCACAAACCTGATATTTTAATAAATCCAAGTAAACCACAGGCTTATTAGGCTGTAAGAAAGCAGCATAGACGACCTAAATCATAGCAAATGAATAACTTTATTTGGAGATGTTTTATAGGCCGAGGCATGCTGACAGGGAAGATGTCCTTCAGTTCCTTCGGGTATCTCAACATGTAGGATCTGTCAATCCTGGACCAGTTCTTAAAATGAAAGGGAGACAGTTACCTCCGTACCTTGGTGCAATTTGCAAGTTAAGACTCTGCAAAAGGTGAACACACATTCTATTGTTCAATCCCACTGAAATAGTTGCTCTCATTATATGAGAGGACGACGGTTTGAATGAAAGAAAATGTCTCAGAAGGAGTTCATAGATAACTGCGCTTTTTCTCGTACAAAGCGAGGTTTATAAAGGCCAGCGCCAATCCAAATGGTTGGTAACAGTCACTGAATCGGAATGGTAATGGTAAAAACACTGCCGATTAGTGGGGGAAGTAATGCCTTCACAGCACCGTACGCAGCCCTGCTGTCTGCCTGCCTGTATTTGGAAGAAGGGACCCGCCCACCTTAATAAGGACTGGACCTTCTCTCTTCCAATCCAGACAAAAGGAGAGGACGACAGATCCGCGGCGGCGCGCACTGAGCCGAGCATCTGAGCACCTTGGAGACGCCACGGGCTTGATCCGACGCGCAAGAACGCACCGGCACACCGACGCACACGCCCTCCAGATCCACCTGAAACCTCCCCGAGCCGGTTAATTGTCCAGTCTGAAGGCCGAGGAAAGGGAGTCTGAGCCCCGGTTCAATCGCAGCCAGAACACCGTGTTCCCATGATGTCATACCTGTGGATTCTGCTATTAGGAAGCCTGCTGGCCGCAAGCGCCACGGCACAAGGTAATGATTTATTTTCCAATTAATCCAGACCAGCCTTCAGCTGAGTGCATTTTTGTTCGCTTGCTTGCATCTATCTATCTATCTATCTATCTATCTATCTATCTATCTATCTATCTATCTATCTATCTATCTATCTATGTGACTGTCTGACTGTTGTATGTTAGTCATCTTCATGTCACTGTCTGCTTTCCCCTCATCCACATCCCTCTGGCTGTTTCTCTCCCTCTGTCTCCTCTCCCCTCTCCCTCTGCCAGTCTGCCTAATTTACTCATCCATACGCGTCTGTGTCTGTGTCTGTGGTTGTGTGTGAGTGAGTCTCTTTTGCCAGTCTGTCTGCCTCCCTGTCGGCATGCCAATTCAATTCACCTTTCGCCGTAGTGCGCTCGCTTTAATCTCTTCTGATCAAATGAATAAAAACAGCGCTGCACCCGTCATCCGTGCTGTGATTGTTCATGGCTCCGCAGCCCAGACATTATCAGTGAAATAGGTGTGTCATGTAATGTGGCCATATCATTTTGGGTATGAGTTTTGGCCCACCAGGGTGTGGTGGACCCATTGTCCTTACATAAGTATTTACCTCCTTCTTTCTCTCTTTTATCCCCTTGTTTATCTGCCTATTTGACCCCTGTTGCTCTTGAAATCTCTCCTCATTTTCCCCCTTCAATATCTTCATTCCTCTTTATGTGCTCTCTCCTCTTCCTCTTCCCTCTTCTTCAGCTGGCCCATGGGCCCCTGCCCTTCCCCGCGGCAAATGCAATGATTTCAGATTGTTCAAACGCGCAATACAACTCAGAGGGAGAGAAAGGATGCATTGAGGAAAAGCCCAGACATCAGAAAGATAGAGGCAAAGTAGAGGAGAAGTTGGGCAAAGATAAAAGAGGATCGCTGTATCTGATTGAAATGGAAAACAGAGAGATATCCAAGGAAGGAAAGAGTGAGAGAGAGAGAGTAACAGCGAGCTTCATCACCATTATGCAAACAAATTTTCAGTTGAACGTTGGTGCGCCGGGGATGTGATCTGGGTAATCTCACTCTACCGGTTCACTTTTTGTCAGCAAGCAAGAGAGAAAGCCCTTTCTCTTTCTCTCTCTTTCCCACACACACTTTTTCCTCTAATTGCTGAACTGTAACCTCACTGTAAACCACATGGATGCTGGTGTCTGGTGGCATGGGAGATCTCCACGAGTGTGTTTGTGCTGAGCGTGCGCACCACTTCATAGCTGAACATCATGAACGATGTGTGTGAGCTATAGAAGTGAATAGGGAGTGCCTCGGTAACTAGATCCAGCTCCAGCTGTAGACAACACCCAACACACACAACTAGTTTCAGCGCCTTCGTCTCCCCAAGGGCCCTCAGCATCTGTGTGTGTGTGTGTGTGTGTGTGTGTGTGTGTGTGTGTGTGTGTGTGTGTGTGTGAGAGAGAGAGAGAGAGAGAGAGTGTGTGTGTGAGTGTGTGGGTGTGGGCTATAACTTTAAGGTACAGGACATGTGGGAGTATGGAAGCGCTTCATTAATGTGAGTGTGCATATAAGTCACTTATAGAACATGTGTGTCTCTTAGAAGCAGATGAAAGCAAGAAAGAGCTGTGTGATGTGTGCAGTGTGTGTGTGTGTGTGTGTGTGTGTGTGTGTGTGTGTGTGTGTGTGTGTGTGAGAGAGAGTGAGTGTGGACTTGTCTATGTTTACACCTTCAACTACCAACACATAAATCACTCTTCTGTTGGATAAGAGAAACACTCATACACACGCACACAGACACGCACACACACTCTCCCTCTCCTCCCTGCTCCCATGGGGCAGTTTGAAGGTGTGTATGATTGGGGTAAACACAGCACTTTCTGTCCCACAAACACACAATAGAACCATACCTGACAGAACAATGCATTGTGGAGGTGCCGTTGTATCACCTGACACACACACATACACACACACACAGAGTTTCTGGTGTACTGTTACGGGAAATGGCTTGGTTACCGGTTACACACACATACATGTGCAAGCGCACACAACAGGCAACCTCACACAATTTCACGGCGGGAACCAGAAGAGTCCGAAAATGAAGTTCCTCTCCCTTTGGCGTCGATAACAAGCCTCAGACTCCAGTTCATGTAATGTGGACTGTGCAGTTCTGTGTTACGTAACTACAAGTGCAGTGAATTTACTTGTTTGTTCTTTTGTAACTTCCTAAAACCAAATGTGAGTACGACTTAAATTGAAATAATTTCGTTTTTTTTTATTGCATGTCCTACGAGGAAGCAGTATCAGGTGCCTTAGTAAACAGTTCTATCATATGTCACCCTTCGGATCATAAGCAGACATCAACACCATTAGAGCCCTAAAACTTCCATGAAGTGTGTGAAACCTGATATATATAACAGTTCAGGTGCAGCTCTTGGCTGTTGTCTCAGTGGCTCACGAACATGATGTAACTTGCTGAAAGCGCTTTCTCATTTCATGTGAAATTGTTCAGAAAATAGTCCATGCTTTTGAGTGATGCTGGGCTAAAGTGTATGTATCACATTTTACTATCACGTATGTTGAAATGATTCACTGTGCATGTGTCTGTGTATGTGATTTCCACATCCCGCTTGCTCAAACAGAAAGATCAGGGAAATATAAAATGATATTCGCTATGGACGGTTTATAAGGCGTGTTTTCAATGTGTCAGCAAAAAAGTCACTTTTTTTCAGTCGTGGAAACATTTTCCTTTCGCAGATTAAAACTGCTCCCTTGACATCTGCACTACATTTAATAGAGGGAGAACGTCACACTCAGCTCTGAAGAACCTTTGTGCCGTACTTTTTGGCATATATGTGCGTCTTATTACACTATGAGGACATTTCTTGTTCATTAACCTTCACTTCAAGTTGCAATTCAGCGTGACACATAAAGCTCAGTCAGTAAAATTTGGGGTTTTACAATATGTTTGTCTGCTGTGTCCACTGTTTTCTGACCACACCTAGATGAAGTAGAATAGTTATGTTCAGGTCTGAAGGAGTATTTAGACTTGAGACCCTTATTTTGCTCCTTTTTGGGACTTAGATGAGAAGATCGATATCGCTCTCATGTCCTTACTGTAAATATGAAGCTACCACCAGCAGTTGGTTAACTTAACTTTGCTTGGACTGAAAACAGGGGCAAAGAGCTAGCAACGGTAATAAAATCCACCTGCCAGCACAGCTAAAACTCAGAACTTATATCTCATTTTATGTAATTTGTACAAAAACTGAACTGTAAAAACGCCAATTTGTGGTTTTACGGAGGCTTATGTGCTGGACTATGTCTCCGTCAGGACCAGTCACGTCCAGGAACTGATGGTTCGGACAAGACCACAGGAAGTTAGAGCTACAGGAACTTCCCATAAGCCTTCAAATGAGATATAACATGTTAATTAGTGAGCTTTAGAGGTGCAGCTGGGTGGATTTTGTTACCTTTGAACTAAGCCAGGCTCACTGTTTCCCCCATTTTCAGTCTTAATGCTAAGATAAGCTGTTACCATTTCATTAGGTTCTCATATAAAATCTAATCCAGAACAACAGATCAGCCATAAATTCAACCTTTACAAAGATAATAATGTTTAGTTTTTCAGCACTTTCAGAGGGGTAAAAGTTCTATATATTCTATATATTTAATATATAATATGTGGCCTTGGTGTTGTATGGGATAACGTAACTAATAAGAGCACATTTATTCATCCATCTAGCCTCTAACTAATTTTTAAAAGAACACCATGTAACCATCAGTGTGATGCTTTCCCACATGTGCAAACTGGTTTTACTTAAGAGTTTTCCTCTGGGGACCTTTTTGCCGTTTTAACCCAGCTTGCTGTACAGCCTCTTACAATAGCGTGCAGCCATGTCAGAGACACACAGATGACTCATCAGCCTCAAGGGAGAGCAATGGCAAAGAAACAAAGGGAGTTAAGAGTTTGGGGGAGAGAGAGAGAGAGGGAGAGAGAGAGAGAGAGAGAGAGAGGGGAAGGGGGGATACAGACTTAAAGAAGGGAAGGGAAGGAGGGAGAGAGGCTTGGATGTGCAACAATTTGTCTCATTGCTGCACTAACACAAAACAGGACACAGCTCACTCAAAGTCTGAGAGGCAGTGTGAACTTGCCTTGCACATGAGCTTTACGTGTGTGTGAACATGTGGTTGTTTGTATGTTTGGACTGGAAGGGGAGGGGGAGGTGTTTTTATGAGACTGCACACATGCGTGTGTGTGTGCTGTGGGTGGGGGGATGTATGGGAGTGTGTAGCAGAGGTAGTTTGAGGAGGAAGTGGCAAACTGATAGATGGGAACAGAATGTTCTATGGAGTGGCAAGAGAAAGACAGAGAGAGAGTTTGTGAGGGGCACACACACACACACACACACACACACACACACACACACACACACACACACACACACACTGGAGTTGCCACATAACTCACACACACGTGCGTGTAAGCGCATTGCCATGAAAAAGGTACTCACTCGTTTCCACATTTACTGTAAGTGAACAGAAACACACACACACACACACACACACACACACACACACACACACACATATCACCAGAGATCTTGATCTGACATATTAATAATAAAAGGAGAAAGTTAAAATTCACTGCTTGCAGTTTCGTCATATTTTTTTTATGTTTCATCATAAGCATGACAAGAGAGAGTAACAGAAACACACCACCCACCACACCTGCCCTCACACATGCAGTCCTGTTTACGAAGCGCTGAATGCTGGTCGTAAAAAGGCCACTGATTAATGTTTATCTTGGACACTAAGCTGGTAGAGTGACATTCACAGGAAACACAGGGATCGAGAGAAACAAAGAGCGCCTGTTTTTATCGCTGTCAAGAACCGCGCATCTGTGCATGAATGTCCGCGTTTCTCAGATTCATGTTTCTCTGCATGAATATGTGTGTATGGATTTCATGTCTGCTGTATGAATTTGCGTGTGTGTGCGAGGGGAGCAGGGGTGTCACCAGCGCTGCTCGCCTCTGAAGAATTTACGGTGTGATGGAAATACTTCAGATGTGTTCGTGCCGCTCTCCCTCAAGGCTTCGCTGACTCTGATACTATCTCACTTGGCAAACTCAGTGATCTTTCATTGGAAACTTGCTTGGCAATGAGCAGCTTCTGAAAAAGATGAGGAATTATCTGCTGTGAGCATATTAAAAGAAGAGAGTTGTAGAACTGAGCAGCCTGAGAAATCGTATTCCTTTCTGATACGTCTTCATTTTTCAATCTGTCATTTTCAAGTGGAGTTTTGGCACCTGCCTTGCCTCCCTGTACGTTCCTTTTCCACGTTTTCAACCCATTTTAATCACAGCTTTGCGAGAAGGGAGCCCAGCATCACTCATGCATAATTTCTAGATGGCTGTATCTCTAAGTTCATGGTTGGGACTTGTATTTGGAAGGAGGCGCTGCCCAGATGAGCCAGCATCAGGACAGAGCACAGTTTGCTGTTTCAGCTTCTCGCATGCAACAGGGGAATCTCACAGCGCTGGCTCAAACACACACGAGCGGCGCGCTCGTCTCGCACGCCGCATGAGGAAGACATGCTCTTCGTGTTTTCTCATTAGTGCAGAGCTGCAATGTCAGTGCCGAGGTCGGGCCCTCATAACGACGTTGAAGCAGGTCAGATGTGATCGATGCGTCTGTCATCCAGTTGTGGCTGGAGCGTCACCAACAGGCACCAATCAGATCAGGGTGTGGCTCTGTTTGTGTGTGTGTGTTTGTGTGTGTGTATGTGGGTGGTGATAGTCATGGTAGAGAATGTGTTGAATCCACAACATCTTAACGACCAATCAGACAGATGATTTTAATGGATTTAAATGATAACAGATGGATTTAGGCATGCAGTTTTTAATTACCGATGGTTACACTAATCACAACCAGTTTTATGTTCTACTGCTTCTATTTTAAGTTCCAATATTTCTACTTATATGTGACACAAAATATTGGTCAGTATTGTCAGTTTTAGGGATGCAGTGTTGTCAGGTTGCATGGGATGGATTTTGGGTTGCCATGTCTGCCTCCTTCCCTCTTTTTAAAAAAGAAATGATAGTAGTTCTGGCTTCTGTCAGTTGTGTGGAATCAGGATAGCCATTTTCCCCTCGCTTTGTGAAACTGAAATGTTCTAATAGTCAGTGCTTCACTGTGCTCTTTTCTTCATTTTTATATAACTTTCTTTCTTCACACATCTCTGTGTAGATGATGGAGACGCAGCAGCCCCTGATGCAGATGCAGCGCCAGAGGTTGGAGGAGATCCCAACTCTGACGTCGAAACACCTAAGGTGAAGAAATTTGGTTGTGTTGGTTGTGGAGGATGTTGTTAGCGGAGAACTAGTTGTGTATCTAATTTTGTAACAACTGGATATGAAAAACAGATACCTAAAAAAGTGCAGGTCCAAATAATATATGGGAATATATAGTTCAAAAAGGTATTTTCAAAGTTCTCAAACTCTTATCTTCTATAACTAACAGCACAACTACAAGGGATTACTGCAGTACTGACACTATGAATACATATCTATAAACTCTAATCATTCAGAGTCCCCGACCAGCTCTGTCTCCATGTTTCATGGTAACAATACCTCTGTGTGACCCCCATCTCGTCAAGCTTACTGAGATCTGGATAAAATCTGGTTCTAAATCCTCAGGCAGTCATTTGATAAGCCAAGAGGTATCAAATGGCTGAGAAACGTGCACGTCACGTTAGTTGTTCATTGGGAATGCAAAGTATGATTTTACAGGCTTCAAATGTCCTGGAAGTTCTGTGTCTCTGCCCTTTTTTCACTGACTTTTGTGTTTGTATTACAGCAAAGCCCTCCTGCTCAGGTGTGATTAGTACAAAAGAAATGGCTCGCCACAAACAAATTAGCTACAGTGATTTTAGAACCCCCAATCACCAGAGGGCCCTCTCAGCTATGGATGTGTAGAGATTAATTTTCCTGGACAGCATCTTTATTTGAACGTGATTTCAAGAGATGTATGTCTCGTACTGAATACAGGAGCCTGAGCCCGCTGCTGACCCTGAAGCCGGAGCTGACAATCCAGACCCTCCTGCGGGTGGAGATGCAGATCCAGACACTCCTGCAGGTGGAGATGCAGATCCAGACACTCCTGCAGGTGGAGACGCAGATCCAGACACTCCTGCGGGTGGAGACGCAGATCCAGACACTCCTGCGGGTGGGGACGCAGATCCAGATACTCCTGCAGGTGGAGACGCAGATCCAGATGCTCCTGCACCTGGGGATGCAGATCCAGATGCTCCTGCAGCTGGAGATGCAGATCCAGATGCTCCTGCAGCTGGAGATGCAGATCCAGATGCTCCTGCAGCTGGCGATGCAGATCCAGATGCTCCAGCAGCTGGGGATGCAGATCCAGATGCTCCTGCAGCTGGTGATGCGGATCCAGACAGTCCTGCAGCTGGGGACGCAGATCCAGATGCTCCTGCAGCCGGGGACGCAGATCCAGATGCTCCTGCAGCCGGGGACGCAGATCCAGATGCTCCTGCAGCCGGGGACTCAGATCCAGATGCTCCTGCAGCCGGGGATGCCGATCCAGACGCTCCTGCAGCCGGGGACTCAGATCCAGAGACTCCTGGTGATGGAGACAAAGAGCCAGTGAATCCTGCAGCAGGTGATTAATAGGTGTTCAAACATTTTGTGGGCTTATTCCAGATGATTCTGACACAAATACAACACTGTAAATGTCCTCATTTTTCAGATTTTATGTTAGAAAAGTAGAAAATATGCACTGTTCTCTCCCTCAGAAAGTGGTTTTTTATTCATTATTGCTGTGCAGTGTTTTCAATCAAGCCCTCTCTCTTAGAGCAGCAACCTGGAAAATAAGAATACTGCGCAGATTATTTTTTCCATTATATCTACTGCTTTTCCACCACTTTTATGTAACTCTCCCACACCAGCAGGACTAATGTTATTTATACCGAGAAGCAGCAGTGACTGTACTATTAAGAACAACTCTAATCAGTCAGTCGAATGTATTGATTCGGCACGAGGCCAATCTCAAATCAGACTCCTCGTACTAAAGCAATTTTAGAAATAAGGCTTCTAAGTTCTGTCTTTGTCCGTCGAATTTCACATTTCTAGGTATTACATGCTCCTTCCACTCACCACGTCAATGTGCCAAGGTGTGGCAAAATGCTCTTTCAGCCTCTCTGGTTTCGCTTGCAACCTGCATTAAACAGTGCAGTAACTCAAGCCATCACAGCGCATGCCATAGCACGTTGTAGAAATGGATGGCAGAAACATGTCAGTGATCTAATACTTGCCCTCCTCTCTGTGTCGCTCTCCTGCCCAGATCCTGCGGCTGCTCCTGATGTTAAGGATCCAGCAGCTAGCGAAGAGGGGGATCCTTCCTCAAGCACTGATGCCGATCAGAAGGAGGTCAGTTGCAGTTTTAGAAAATGTTAAACAACATCCTATTAAAACCTACACTGAGAGATACGGCTTAATCTAACAAATGTCTGCATTACAGTTACAACACAGTGTATATCACTGATATTACTCAGGAGCTGCTATGCTAATGAGAAGTTAATGTGTCCTTTCTACATCTTTATTTGCTATATAATTATACATTGTTTGTAGACTGGAGGTGATGACAAGACCGCGCCAGAGACAGTTCCAGGTGCAGACCCAGCTGATCCAGCTGCTGGTGCGGATCCACCAGATGTTCCTGAAAAAATAGTACCAGACGTGAGAACAGACGTGAAGGCCAATGCCCCCGCGGGTAAGAATATGTAACCTGTGTTTGGATGCATATTTTGCTCACTGTCGTACATGCAGTCACACCACGGATACACATGTGATTCGTGAAGAACACATATCGAAGTCATGGCTGTTAGTCAAGAAAAAGAGGCAAACTTTGTTTCAGACAAGGCGACTGGAGAATCTGGGCAATCCTACATCAGAGCGCAAATGACCAGACCACTCTGGTTGCTCCGTGTGCACAAGTGACGATTCTAGTGAGGATTCTCTATGACCAATCAGTGGTCTGCTGTGTTTTAACTCATTTTACTATTAACTCAGCTCACTTGGAAGCTGATACCAAAAAGGACAACACGTGCCAGGTGCCATCCACAGCTTTTACCAATGAAAAACCGAAAAAAGTGGCGAGTCGAGTCGTGTCATGCAGTGGAAATGAGGCTTCATATGAACAATTAAACTGTGAAACCACAAATTCCTTTTGAGATGAGTAAACACAATTTCCGCGTTTGTATTTGCATTAAAGATCAAGGTAAGGGATAAGTGTCCCACAGCTGTACTATCCTTGATAATGGCGCCACTGGCTTTGTCCGTTTAACAAAGATCGGATTTTAGATGTTTTTCATCAAACTGCGATTCTGTTCTTGCAGGTAAAAAGTTTTTTGTTTTTTTTTTGGTTTATTCTTCTCTCCTCTGTCATCTGAAACAAATTACGCAGCCGCAACATATAAACCTCAACCGTAGCTAAACAAACTACTACGGCGCACCACAAGTAATTGCTTATAAGTATGACTCACAAGCGCTTCAAGCACATCAGGACAACACAAAGAAAACCAGTTTACTTCAGGAACTACAGGAACAATGAGCCTTCAAAGGAGCCGACCTGTTTAATTGATGCTTGATTGTGTTTGTGTTTGATTGTGAACGTAACTGACTTATTACTTCTATTGTGTATTTCCCTCAAACTCTGAGCCTAGTGCAACACTTCAAAACCTATTAGATCTCCACCGTGTCATCATGTGACCCCAGGAATAGCCATCAAATTATTTCTGGCATCATTTTCTGTTATCAGTCATTTTAAAAAATGTACATGTGCAGCTTTCATGAGATATCATGTATCATTTTGCTGCAACTCCCTATTTTCTGGACAAATTAATGGAAAACAGATGTGCCTTTCTATCACAAAGCACAAATCACTGAGGAAGGTTATGAGGTGGGATTCGGGCCCCATTATTTTACCTCCTAAAATAAGGGTGGTATTGTTTGTGTGAGGAAACCTCCCAGATTACCTCAGTGTCATTTTATCACTGTCAAAGTATCACCCTCTATTATTTAACTTGTCATATAATGACAATCTCTCCTTTGTCAAATTTGTGCTAATTCCCTTTAGGCTCATCTACTTTCTGCTTCTCCTGTTTTTTTTGTTTTTTTTTTAGTGTTTTTACCTGCTTCAGAGCAGGATATCCTCCTTTCTGTCACTCAAGAATAGTAATTTTATTGTGGCTAGTTGTTTGCCTCTCTAGAGGTGCAAACATTTAAGAAAAGGAGGTTGCTGTTGATTGTTCAGGAAATGTTTGTTATGGAGAGTTTCCTCATGTGCTAATGGACAGGGATCAGGGTTAAAAAGGTGAAGAATTGTGAAATGGAAAGAGGAATAAAGAAATGAGAAAACAGAGAAGGGGGCAAAGTATAGATACAGCCAGGTGTAAAAACAAAAGGAGAGAGATAACAGGGGAATGGGGGGGGGTGGGGGGGGGGGGGCAGGGGGCGGGGGGAGAAGGTGGTGATGTTAATGGAAAGGCCAGTGGAGTATGAAAGAAGAGAGGAGGCTCAGTAGAGTTAACACGTAAGAATGAAAGTATCGGACTGAAACTTGGCTTAGCTTATGGTTTCATTATGAATGGGGTTTTACAATCCTCACTCACGATGATTTAATGTCAGGGCTCTTCTGAGGTGAAAGACTATGTCACCGGATAATTGTGCCTCAGCCTTAAAATAATTCACTGCTCCTACCTCGCCCTGCCGGCTTCACTGCTTTGTACGCTCACACTTGTTAAATCGCTTCTCCCCAAATGAACTTACAGTCACTGTAAGGTGTTGTTGCTGGGATGGCTAGTTCACAAGATCACTGTCACACCCTGCAGTTCCAGTTTCCTTATCAAAGACACCGCTGTAGACCATTCACCAGAGGCCACGAGGGACTGAAGTGGGGAGGGCTTCCACGATTAAATAGTTTAACAGGGGAGGGTGTAGTTAGTACAGTGTGTTAGAGAGATGATATGTGTTCGGTGAACATCTGGAAGATATTCCTCAAGGGTGGGACGGTGACAAGAGAATTTCCCTAGAGGGATCAATAATAAATTTCTGTCATCAGTGATGTCTAATTAATGTTTTAATTTTCAGATACAGGATTTGACTTGGCAGATGCACTAGGAGACTCTGCAATGGACAACCCATCACAGCCTGGAAAGAGCAGAAGTTCAGGAACTGGAGGTTTGTAACTACCTAAAACAGTTTCTGCTGATGCTATCCATGTGAACGATCACCTGAAGTGAGACAGTAACAGTGGTAACAGTACAAGCAGGCACTGATGAAGAGATAGTTGGTTTTAGGTGGAATTGCATTATCTTTCTGATTACCACAATCACATGGAGGCCTTTTTTTTTATCATTGCATGCAGTTTGAAACTCTGAGGAACAGTGAGCCTAGCCTTGTTATCACAGTGACTGCATTTCTATGGTATCAGCAGCATCTCCTTTCTGAGGGACTACATTACACGTTCTCCGACATGGAGGGATTAACACGTGCTTGTTAGCCTAAACTAGATTCAAATATTGTGTCAAATACATTGAAAATACTAAAGATTATTATTGGCATTCAGCATTTTCTACCAAGCAACCTTCTACCTTCATGCTGTAACTGGCATCAAGTCTCACTGCTTCACATCAACGCTGCCTTATGAGCAATGACATCACGAGGCAGCCATCTTTTTGTCTGTCAACAAAACGACAAAGTTACACCTCTACCAAATGTTTCGTTGCGTGAGACCACTTGAAGTCAGTGTCTCATAACCGGAGCTTCAGAAACTCTTCTGGTGGATCTCTACGCTGCCAGAATAATTTAATGAGCTTTGTTCCCATGACAAAACAGCCAACTGGTTTTACCTCCTGGGTTGAGAAAGTTTAATCACTGGCCACAAAGCAATTTGACAGCAACGTTTCAACACTGATTTATCCGCAGCAGCTTCTCCCAGTGTTCACCCTTTATCCCCCATCTGAGAGCTGATTCATCTCAGTTGATATAATCATTATAATCTAGTGAAAGGCGCTCTTCTTTAGAGCTCTGTCATTAGCGGCTTTGTCGAGTCGAAGCAGGTAGAAGGCAGCCGTGATGTCACAGACGTATACAAACAGGCGGCGCAGAGGGAGATAACAGGGCTGTTTGCATATGGAATCAAAGATCAGAGAGAGACACAGAGGGTGTGTTTCTCCCTCAGATATTTTCTCTCTCTGGTATTATAAAAGCTTCTCCATGCATGCGGAGAACCGACACATCATGCAGAGTCATGTGAGCGCCTGGTTGGGACAGAAACTCGAGACCTCTTAATGCCTGCGAGGTGCAGACTACAAAGAGAATAATCTCGCTCTTCTCTTCTTCTTCTTCTGTACCGCCTCGGCCACAGTTCTAACTTGAAATGATAATTTATTTTCTCACCATGCTCCTTTAATCACTGTCTCTATTTCTTTCTCTCTGTAGCACATGTTGCTGGCGCCTCAGCAGATGGTAAGACTTTTTTTTTTAATGTGTCAAAATAGAACAATAATCACATCACGCCATCTTCAGTCCAAAACGCACAAATCCCAGTCAGATACAGGAGTAGCTTTGCGGCCACAGCGGCAGCAGTAGAGCTTATGTAGTTCTGAAACTTGGTGAAAAACACAGGATATTACTGGCATGCCTCTGACAATAAAAACAGGATACAAGTCTCAGCGGAAAATGCCTCTTCCCCATTGTTTTACCTCAAACAATGTTCAAAACTGGCCTTCTCTTAGAGTGTTTTACTCTGAATTCTCATAGCAGTAGCAGTCACGCTACATCTGTTAGAAGTGCTGCTTGTGAAGCTCTTCCGCAGTGGAAGTAACTTCTGTTCCTGTTTCTCAAACTGGAGAACAGACGCAGCAGAGCGACAGGTGCATGTTTGTGCCTCTTTAAAAAAACGGCTCCTCATGTCTCTTTTAACGTGTAACCAACACCTTATTCATATGCAAATCATTTGCCTTCATCTCGGTCATTCCAAAGATGTTTGTGTATTTCCTTTAATGTGTGACTGTTTAACCAGTTTGTAAGTGAGGCAGTTTCATGTCACTAACTGTATTTATGTGTCCTCACGAAACAGCAGACAAACCTGAACCCCAAGGTGAGTTATCCTTCCTCTCTTTTTCTGTTTTGAACTCATTATCCCATCCACCCTTGCTCTACCACAAACATACCTGCAGCATAAGCATTCCCCTATTGCCTTTATTGCCTTGTGTCATGCAAAGAGCCTCGGGCAGGTGAGCTGTTGCGGCAGCTGCTGCATGACATTTTCCAGACTTTTTTTTTTTTTTTTTTTTTCGCACTTGCACTTGAACTTCAATAAGTATCTTTGTATAATTTCATGGATGGCAAAGTCAGACAAAGGAGGCGTATAATGATGATTGTGCAATGACTGAAAGGTTTAAGTCACCACTTCAAAAATTTGGAATGGTAATTATGTTAAAAACTCCCTAAAAATGCACATTAAAGCGAAGGTTGGTGGGAGTTGATGGTTAACAAGCTCTGTTTTGATTGTTGCATCTGTTTAAGTATTAAAAATCACTTCATGATGACAGTAAGTCAAATGGAAAGTGTTGCTTTGCTATTTCAAAAGCCATTCCCCAGAAATCCTCCTATGTAAGTGACTGTATCTCATGACTGATGCAATTACAGTAACATACTCAAGTAATAACTCTTGATACACTGACGAGCTCTAGCTACTAGATTTTTTTCTTCCAGCCACGTAGCATACATGTGATAGGGGTTGCGGTTGCTGACCACGTATAGTTCCCATATATTTTTCTTTCCATGGACGCTGTACCTGTGCGTGTTTGGCAAAGTGCTGTGTCGATGACATGGGTTCTGCCTCTCTGCACATGCATGCTCACACACGTTTGCACCCACCTGTACTTCCTTTCCCTGACTCACTGCACACCCCCGTTTTATTCCACTTAATTTCACTGACTCATTCACGTTTTGCAATTTTTCTGGAATCACGCGAGTTCTCTGACTCATGCCACTCCCTTGTTTTTTTTTCTCAGCTTCTGGATTTACTGCACTCTTTGATTCTTTTTTTTGAGCATTTAAGCTTAAGTTGGTGACTCATCCATTACACCCCAACATCCCTTCTCCCCTCCACCGCTGTCTCTATTGTCACTGAAGCATATCCTGCCATTATTCCTCTGTGCTGGTGGAAGCCACTGCAGGGACAGTAAATAGCCATTTTTGTTTTTAAAAGAAGTACGTGAGAACAATGAGGAAGAGCAATTAATGGGAGACAATTTTACAGTCAATTCTTTGGCTTGTGTTTTTAGTTCTGGATTTAATTTTGCTGTTTGCGCTGCCTTGTGATCTAGTCTGTAATCCTCTTTCAATAGCTCGCTCATTCAGAGTGATATACAGTGTTATTTACACTGGTGCTATCATCTTATGTCACAACCTCGATTCGATTAAAAAAAAACAAACAGAATCTGATCATTTCGCAATTACTTAGTTGAAAACAGTCCAAAGACAATATATCTAATATTTTACCTCATCAGCTTCATTGATTTTTGTAAATATGAGCTCACTCTGAATTTGATGCCAGCAACACATTTCAAACAAGTTGGTACAGGAGCATCTAAAGGTTGACTGACAGCAGGTGATAGTATCATGATTGTGTATGAATGGGTGGGATATTACTACAGGGGCTCAGGGACAAATGACTGATTCTGTTCTTCTTTTTTTGTATTACAAAGCTCACCAGCCTTTTGGAATCTGGACGTGTTAAGTGCACTATACTATGATTTTCTGATAATACTTCATTATTTTAAAAACCTAAATGCAGCGCTTTTACTTGTAGTGGACTATTTGTAATGTACTTTAAACAGGATTTATCAATAATAATCATGGTCATCTTGACACTGTAGGTTGTTTGTGTGCCTTTCATCGGCAGTGAGAGGTATTTACTGTATGCTGTGACACGCCGTGAAAACGGTGTTGTCATAGTAACTGGGTTACAGGTGCAGACAGATGAATGCTGTCACTGTAAACGCTTTCAGGCCTAAATTATAGGAAAGGTGTGTAAAATGGGATCAGAAAATGCTGGAACAAGGTGACGCATCTCTCTCTTTCTGACACACACACACACACACACACACACACACTCATATGCAGGCACACATTATATCATCGAGCCTCGCTGCTGAATTGCCATTCATTATTCCAACTGCAAAATGGCACCCGGTGGTGACACTCAACATTACGATCTCCTTAAGTAGGTGTTACACAGTGCAGTCACGTTTGTGTCATAAAACCTGCTCAGCCTAATATGTTTAGAGTTCAAATGGTATTTGCAAACGATACTGACAAAGTCGACTGCACATTTGCAGCTCTGAGGCATCGGTGTCGATAATCTTTCTTGTGTTTTTCCTGCAGAGGCCAGCTCTGGCTCGTTAGCAGCCATCCTGAGTACAGTTGGTGTGGCTTTAGTGGGAGCAGCAGTAGGATACTTCACCTATCAGAAGAAGAAACTGTGCTTCAGCAAAAGACAGGGTAATTATCTCGCTGACTAATTAACACACCAGAAATGAAATGACATGATGCCTGCTGTGCATAAGGCCTCATATTTGACTGGACTTGTACATGAAATTCCTTTAGACCAAATTTTCTTAAACAATGATCTGCAAGACAAGATTTTGCTTGTTTTGCTGTTGCCATCTCAGCCCTTCATCCAGCTACCAGCATCTTTAGCAACACTTTGCTTTAGCCGGGCTCAAGAGCGAGACGGGTGGGGTGGGCTTGTGTGTGTGTATTTTGGAGGTCAGCAGTCTTTCTTTGAGGCACAGCAGACTCAGCTTTATCCCTTGGAAAGCGTTGTCGATTACACTCAGCTCACACACATCCTGCATGCTAATACTGCCAATTCAGCATAGTTTTCATTTACAGTCAACATGGACAAGAGGCCGTTCATTTTAAGCAACGTAGGCCAGAAGTCAGATTGAGAATAAGGATTATACTGTGTGTAAGTAATAGTATTGTTCTAAATTTGATTGATTTAATTTCATTAATCGTATATTTTCTGCAAATTTCTAAGAGAGGTCGATTAGTACTCGTGACTGGGAATGATTCTTCCCCAGCAGCAGAGAGTACAGATCGTAAATGGCAATGTAATCAGCATGTACAGCCTGGAGCTGCTCCGCTGACAACAAATGGGACGACTGAACCACTCAGACAGTTTTAAGCTTTTACACCAGAAAACAAATGAGACAAATGTTCATGGTGGTGATAATAAGCAGTTAGAGCTGAGAAACACTCGCATCCTCAGAAACTCCTCCTGGGTGCTTTTACTTTCATTCTTCATTCACGGTCAGTCAACGACAGGCTGGTGAAATCCGACCTGACGTGCGATGGCTTGTCTGCTTCATTTTGTCTTTCTGTGTTCTTGCGTCTGTCTGACTTAGAAGCCGATCCAGAGGCTGCACGCAAAGCTGATGCAGCAGAGGCTCAGTCAGATCCCCAGGGTAGGACACACACACACACACACACACACACACACACACATAACCACACAAAAAATGTATTTTAAGAAGATATAACACACTGATCAAACACATACAGTGTTCTGACCTTTTAAAGTGTTTTTTTCCATTTCGCAGTCCTTAGCAACCTGTTGAGCTCCTCCTAGACCAGCAATGATCACATGACTGCCTCGACCAACTACGGGCAAGCAAAGTGGCAATCTCACTGTTAGGCTCTATGTCCTGTAGAGCTGAATTACTGTGAGGCCCTAAAGCAGGGCTGTGTGTGTGTGTGTGTGTGTGTCTGTTTGCTTGTGTGTGTGTGTGTGCATGTGTGTGTGTGTATGCTGGAGTGTGCGTCTGTATGTGGGAGTGTGCATATGTGTGTTCATTCCTGTGTGAGCATATACGTGGGGGAAAATGAGTTAGATAAGAAAAAAGCAAGTAGATATATGTGAACCTTAGGGCTTTTATGATTGTAACAACATAGGAATTTATTCAAGTGATTGGTCAAACTTTCTACTTTAAACCAAAATCAAACAGCTTTTTGTAAGAGTGGACATTAAAGAGATTAAATCTCACATAATCATGACCATGAGATGGCTAAATTACAGACCTACCTTTTTTTAATTTTGTTTGTATGGCGACCATCCAGCTCTAGTAATTCAGTGTGAATATGAAACAGTGACAGTTATTGATGTTGTAGACGTTTAACTTTGTACTGAACTCTTAAAAGTGTTTTTTTTTTTTTTTTTAGTTTTTAAATTCTGTCATTGTTTGAGCCGCCCATATGATTTGGAAAATCCACTGGCACTGTTAAATACAACATATTTGTCTTTTTCATTCTCACTTCCTGCAGTGCAGTTGCAGGACAGTTGGGCAACAGGGGGCTTCAATAACTACCACTGTATTTCCTGGATTCTGGCTTGGAAAAAATAGTACAAGATTATAATCCTAGGATTCCGGGGATGCTGTTACATGGTCCAATGCATGTTCTGTGGACCGCTAATGTCACTGTACGCGTGTGTGTTTGTGTTTGTGTCTTTTCTGATCGGTGAAGGGGCTTCGTTTTAAATCCTACTGGGTGACTGCCACTTCGCTACCACCTCAGTTCAATAAACTAAATTCAGATGAGTCTAATTTTGAATTAAACACAGAAGATATCAGTTAATTTGGCAATATTATCTCCCCTCGTTCGGACATTTAAAGAATATGTACATATTTTGACATGTGCTGAGGTGAGTTGAAGTGAAGTCAGTCCAACCCCGTCCCTGTCAATGGATGAGTGTTCACCTGACACGGGCAAATTCAAAGGAGGTCATGTAGAAATGTATTAGACATTGTTCTGATGTACAGTAGTATGTGTCAGTCTAGTTGTGATGCAGTAATTTCTCCTCTATAGTGCCTTTTACTGACGCAGCCTGGCTTGACCAACCTACAGGCACACAGGGAAGAGAGCTGGGAAAATGAAAGTGAAAAAATAAATAAATAAATACGTAGATGAATGTGTCAAAATATATGAGAGAGAAAGTTGAGGAATGGGTGATCTTAATTGTTTCAGACTTTATCATTTCGGTGGTTGCTCATACATGTGAAACATTAGCATTACAGCTGCTGTATGTGTGCTCACATTAGTCTAGTTTGCTGTGTTATTTCCAGAATTTTTTTTTGTTTTCACAATAATAATACTTTCAGCAGCCGTGAAACTCTCCTCATTGTGTCTCTTTAGTTGAGCAAGCCAGTTGCTGTCACAGTGTTTTTGTATCATTCATATTTCCATTCACCTGTGATTTTTATATGAATTTTACATTTAGCAGTGGTGCCTCGGAGCTGACACAGATAGTCGTTAGTCAACCTGTTTGCTGTGGTATTTTGTGATTGCTATTGTGAAACGCCTCAGAGGCAGCGCTACAGCATTAAAAATAAAAAAAGGCCAACAGTTTTTTTTTTTTGTTTTATTTTTCCACTGTAGCACAAATATTAACTTCTGAATGTCTTTTTGTTGCCTTGCAGTTTTGTACTTGCTCTGCTCCCTTTAAACTCTGAAATGGGGTTATAGCGGTTGCATAGTGCTGCAGTTCATGTAAACTGTGTTACTTGTAAAGCACCATATAGCTGCAATACAGGACAGAGACTGTTGCTAACAGCCTAGCCTCAAAATGAGAAATATTAATAATCTGTGATGTCACATATTGATTAATCCTACTGTATAAACTGTGGGCTGGACGCCGGGTCAAAGCTCTGTTTGAAATGCCTTCTTATCCTGTGTGATAGACTGAGTTCCTGAACAACACACTGAACAAGTGTGTGTGAAATCTGTCACAGCATCTGCTACAACGGCATGGTGTGATAATGCACAAAATACCCGTCAAATAGTACAAGCTTTCAGATGCAGCCACCGATGCCTTCAAAACAGAAAATCCTCCTTTTATTGCAGTACCCGGCCACTTTGTGCACTCCAGTAAGTGCAATAGGAATCAACAAAAGCGCTCTGCCGATCCCGCAGTGCACAATCAAAAACCTTCCTGGGACTGATTTGACGTAAAGGAGGCTGGAACAATAAGAAATCCCTAAAAATGGAGCACGGCCTGCTTGTGTTTTGACCATTACAGTCCACTCTACGTTTAGTCCCAAGCCAGTCAGATTCCTTTCTAAACACGAATGATCGGAGCACAGCATCCAAACCAGAATGTAAAGCGGGGAAACCGTTGACTTATTGGGTCCTGAAGTGCACTTTCCAGATAACGCTAGGGCATCAATCATTGCGCTGACCAGTCCTGCCTTATGTCACCTCTTGAATATTCCAGAGAGGAAAACAATTTCATCCTTAGAAAGAAAGATTGAAACAAGCGGAGATGTTTTGCAGGTGATTTTAATAACACAATCTCTATGGGAGAAGCACTTTCCTATCCTGTATACATCTTGATTCATTCAGCATATTTAGACAATTCATTTTTTGATCTAGACTAGTGACTCTTCCTTTTTATTTAAATATTCTGTGTTTTCATTTTGTGTAGGAACTGTCTGCTTCATTTTTGTCATCTGGCACGTGTTGTTCTTCTGGAATTGTGTAAATAATGTTTGAGGAGTCAATTAAACAGTTTTCGTGGGAGTTGGTGTTTTATTTCCCCGACAGATTTCTTTGTCTGGTGTGTGTATGTGCGTGTGTGTGTGTATGTGGTTTTTATTATAATGTCATCATATCATAACGAAATGACCTTATTTAACTTGACAAAGCTTTGTTACGGTTGGTCTTTTCACTGTTATATAATACATAGTTTTTTTCCACCTTTATATTAAGTGAACGCAGATGTGTGAGCCTGCCTTCCTCTTTGTTTGTGACTTTCGTTCTGCCTGTGAGCTGTCAAGGAAGTTCAGGGAGACCAAAACAAACAGTTGTCATAAGATATGACATGCAATGCTTGATATGTCAGGTATTTAGAGAAGGGAACTCATACACGTAGTTTCGAGCCGTGAGATTGATTGATGGTGACAGGTCCCATAAAGATGCACCGGAGGCCCTCAGAAGGAGAAATGTGGGAACCTGCGTAGGTGTTTCTTGCCAGGTGTATACAAACATAATTCCTGTACAAGTGCACATAGTCGTTTCATGCCCAGCAGCTATTACAGCCACACCAGCTGTAAACCATCTAATTAAACCCAGCACGGCCAGCAGCTTTGATGACTCGCTCTTGACTCAATAATGGAGTTGATTAGATTCCAAGTGAATCAGACTAAATTATCTTTCATGGTCGGAGCTAGAAAACTCAACTTGTGTTTGTGTCCGCGGGAGAAACAAACTTGTAAAAATACCAGAAATGGAAAATGCGTGCAGACCATTTTCTCAAGTAAAAGTATCTAAACCCCAGTATATTGTAATACTGCATAGTAAAAGGGGTAGAGTTATCCAGAATGTCATTGTTTTACTGTAAAATCACAGCAGTTTAATGTCGTAGCCCGTCCTAGTGGATGGTTATTAGTTATTGTTTAAATCAGTGGTCTCCAACCTGGGGATCAGGGACCCCAAAGGATTCACAAAATGAATTTGCAGGGTCATGAGATGGTTCACAAGACAAGAAAGAAGACAATTTGACTTACACAATATTGTATACAGTCATTTTCAGCTCTTTGATTTTTAACTCACCAGAACTCCAAAATCAATTAAAGTAATCAATATGAAAATGTGCTCACAACTCACAGACAGCCTGTGATGAGAGGTCACCTGTACTGTGCTGCCTGGCAATGAAGGATCACAAGGCAAAAAGGTTGGGAATCAGTGGTTTAAACTACAGTAATGAGCATTTTGTTGTGTTTTATGATATATGTTAAGTCTTGATCTGCGAAGTAACCACTGACATCCATCCAGAAATTATATATAGGACTAAAATGTAATGGAGTAAACACCAAAGTTAAGGTGTATTTGTGTACTAGAGAGGTTTTCTCTCTTGCCTCTTTAACCCACTTTTCCTGTGCGCATTTACTCTCCACATTAAGGTACAGGTGGTTGTGCGCTGTCAGTACCGTAAAGTCAGGGAGGTGGGTCTTAAGGGCAGACGAGGAAATGAGTGACATTCGTGTAGTTTCATGAATCTGTGCTTTGTGCAGGTATGAGGTGAGTCCCTTTGCCATTTTAAGACGGCACATGCAGTGTCTCTGGACAGAGTTGCCAAGAAAAACAGCCGAATGAAAAAAAAAAAAAAAAAAAAGGCTGTTGTCGACGGTTTTGCTTTCTAGGCTTTGCAGACTGTGTTCACACTTCGCCTCTCTGCCACATGCAACGATTAGCTGGGTATAAACTTCTTGGCGTTTTTTACTTTAACAGCGTGCATTCATTTCCCGGCTGCCACATCAGGCCGCACAACGCAGGGCCCTTTTGTGGATCAGCCGGTCGTGCTATGAAAGGCAAAGAAGTTCATGCAATGTTTATTGAGATGCGTCCTTGGATCAGTGTTCCACAGTGTTGAGTGAAAGGGAACCAGTTTGACTTAAAGTACATCCTTGTGTTTTGCATGTGAAGAGGATCCGTCAAACTAGAGTAAATACTAGAAAGAAGTTAGGATCAGTTATGATGGAATTGCTTGAAAGTGCAGTAAACAGGTAGGAAACAGCTGTGGGCGAAGCTGGAGAGAAAATGCAAACGGATTTTTATAATCCTGTCATTTGGTGTTAAAATGTGTGGAGCCAGAGAATGTTGGATATTTTTTTGCTGAAAGAGGGACGAAAAGGCGGTGATGAATTAGTATTACTACACTGAAAAAACTACAAGCAAAAGTCCAGCATTCAAAACCTTAATTAGAAGTATGTAAGTATTATCAGCAATATTGACTTGAAATGTCAAAAGTAAAAATACTCATTGTGCAGGTAACTGGTCCCTGTCAGTGTTTTACTGTTTATTTAATGTTTTTGCATGAAGATATTACTGCTGACTGAATGTGTATATTGTAGTATATTAATCCACAGCAATGCATCAGAGAACCACATATCTCAAAAAAGTCAGCTTGTCTTTAGAAAAAACAACTCAGCTTTGTGCATGTTCCATCTCTAAACCCATAAAGGAGCATGTAGCCTTCAGGTTATCAGAAAAAATTCAGTTCAAACTCACTATATTTGATAAGATAAGATAAGACTTTATTGATCCCGCACTGGGAAATTTAGTCGTTACAGCCAGCAAGTATTACAAAGAGCGAGCACAGTGGCATAAAGAGGTCAAAACAAAAAAGGATACAGGGTACAGAATAGAAAAACAACTATGTATATGTACATTTGTACAGATTGTAGAAAAAATAGGAAATGCCATAAGAAGGTGGGTGGAGGTGGAGGTGGAGGTGCATGGTTTTCACTGGACAGGAAGGGTAGCAGAAGTAGTAGTAGTATAAGTACCTCAAATTTGTGCTTAAGTATAGTAGTTGTGAAAACGTACTTAGTTACATTTCAGCATTTGGGATTAATAGATTCTCAAAGTTGTTGCTGGTTAATTTTCTGACGACCAATCAGTCAACTAATTATTTATTTTTCTTTACAGGCAAATTAAACTGCAAACATCACTCTTAATCTTTCACCCTCAGGTCTCCCCTGTCGGCACATCTGCTCCTCTCCCTGCTCCTGCTAGCAGGGAATGATGCCACAGGGGAGGAGGTGGGCAGGAAGCCCAACTTCGTCCTGATGATGGTGGATGACCTGGGCATCGGTGATGTTGGATGCTACGGTAATGATACCATCAGGTCAGTCCTAACAAATGTGTTTCAGTTCTGTGTCCGTGTGTCTCTTTCTGCCTCCCTCTATTCTCCCTCTTTTCTGACTTATCTTATCTCTCGGTCTCTGATCTACTGTTTTTACACCCTGTCTGTCCCCGTAGGACTCCTAACATAGACAGACTTGCCTCTGAAGGCGTAAAGTTGACTCAGCACATTGCAGCTGCTCCTCTCTGCACCCCGAGCCGGGCAGCTTTTATGACGGGGCGCTACGCCTTCCGCTCAGGTAACAGATGCTCATTAAACTTATTCACCAAGTGCAAGTCGGAAGAACATCCTGCTCGTATTTGTACAGCCGTGTTTGACAGTATGTTCCATATTTGTTCATTCATTTTAATTTGCATATATATACGTGTGTGTGTGTGTGTGTGTGTGTGTGTGTGTGTGTGTCTGTTGACTAGGAATGGGCAGCACAGGCCGCGTGCAGGTGCTGCTGTTCCTTGCAGGTTCAGGGGGGCTGCCACCCAGTGAGACCACCTTCGCCAAGAGGCTGCAGCAGCAAGGATACACAACCGGCTTAGTGGGTGAGATAACGTGACTCATTGTGAAAATTCTCCTGACCCGTCTCCAGGCAGCTGTGGGCACTTCAGTAGGTCAGATGTTCAGACTGACACTTGCGTGCGCTTAGGTGTGTGTATTTAGTGCTTGGATCTGTCTGTGCTCATTCTCGGTCTTCTACTTGTGTGTGTGTTTTAGAAAGAATGAGAAAAACTTGTTGGGCACTTGCAGCACGCACAAACCATTTGGTTTTGCGTTTGTCATACACTGTTCTGTGTGTGTAAGTAGGAGAAAGATGCCAGATGTGTGTGCAAACTGAAGGGCTCACATGTATTCCCGTCCCTGTCTCTCCTCCCTGTTTCTCTGCAGGTAAGTGGCACTTGGGTGTGAACTGTGAGCACAGAGGGGACCACTGCCACCATCCCAACCAGCATGGCTTCAGTTACTTCTACGGCCTGCCGTTCACCCTGTTCAATGACTGTATGCCCGGAGAGGGCAGTGATGTCTTAGTAGACCTCCAGCATGCCCTCCGAAATCTCACCATGCTGCTTGGGGTTGGACTTTTCACGCTGGTAAGGGTGATTTTGTATCACTTCAGCCTTTATTTAGCTCTCCTTTGAAGCAATCACACAAAGGTGCATCTGAAAATGACGTACACTTAAACATGAGCTGTGTGGTCGAAAAAAAGACTGGGAACTGCAGTTGTGAAATTCATAGTCATGCCAGCCAGAAACCTGTTTTAGGAGAAAGCAATGTCGAAAGTACGGAAAAGCAAACAAAGAAGCGTAAAACAAACGATTGTTCTAAAGAATAAAAAAAGTACAAAATAGAGACAGTAAGTCACCGGATTATGTCAATTAAAATAATTACCTACAGTGTGTACATGAACAAAAGGCAAATGGTACTGCTTGGTAGAACTAAATATGTAACCTTGGTGAAGGTTTGTGATATCATCTAGTGGCCAAATCATGGTATTGCATCACAACCCGATATCAAGCCCAAGGCCACAGTATTTCATGTCCACTGCAACAGCCCGGCAATGGATCCTGCAATTGTGGAGATGATGATGTTAAATATTGGTACATTATCATACGTCAAATCAACACTTCAGTGAAACCAAAGTGTCTGATCCACAGGCACCTTTATCGATACTTTATCTGGCTATCAAGTATAAAGGGACTTCAACTCGCATTTCACATACAACTGTGCATTATAAAATGATAAATACATGAACCTTGTACCTTTTACTGTGGGGCAGTGCTCTGATTTACTGCGCTTGTTCATCTTCCAAACGCACTGGGTGTGTGATTTTTCAGGTGTGTGTCCGTGTGTGTGGCCTCCTTGACGTCAGCTTGCGGCTCCTGGTGGCACTTTTTCTTCTCGCTGTCCTAGCCACCGCCGTGTGGTACATGCCCTTCAAACTCCTGTCGACCTGGAACTGCATCATCATGAGGAACCAAGAAGTGATCGAACAGCCAATGGCAGTGGAGACGCTGCCCCAGAGGTTGCTGGGAGAAGCACAAAGTTTCATAAAGAGGTAGGAATGCAGGAGCGAAATACTACGTCATCGCCATAAACCCCTCTGGGTAGCTTTTGCAGTCGGATCGGAGCAGCTTCATATTTTACATACATCTGTGGTGTCACTGATTGACTAGACTCGTCCATAATACAGAGACAGCCTGTGTGAAATGTTATTGAGTGCTGCTCAGTTCATTGCATGCATGCAGCTGGTTAATCGGCTCAGTGTTTCTAATTTTCAGTTTCTGTGGTGAGGAAATTGACTTGAGGCTTTAAAAGTATGTCTTGAATAATAAGGATGGAGTTAGTCTATATTTTTCTGACTGTCATCAAAGTGATGAATCACCATGAATCACCTACATCAACAATGTGCAGGTCTATCTCTCAGTGTTTTCAGACTTTCTTAATAGACTAGACTTTATTGTTTATGTCGCTCAGCCCACTGTTATTTTCACTGAAGATGTAAATATTTAAAAATGGGCCAAAAAAATATTGTTTCATCAATTCAAGTAATTTCCATAAACAGCTGGCCGTTGTACTATGTTCAGCTGGACATGAATAAACATGCTAGTGTTTACTGCACCATACCGGTGTGTGTGGCACTGACGGCATAAACCACAGTGCTCATGTTTATGTCGGTATGTGGCTCATTAATGTGTTTGTTGGTTGATGTGGTTGTTTGTTGTCAGACATCAGTGGAGGTTTATTGTATCTAGGAATGAGCCTCACGTATCAGATGTCGGCTATTCAGGAAGAACTGTCCTTATATTTCAGTTTTATTCAGTGTCGCCTTATCCTTCATCAGAGTGACATAAAAGCAACATTATTGTCCTCTCCTCTCCTCTTCTTCAGGAATGTTGATCATCCATTCCTCCTCTTCTTTTCATTGGCCCATATCCACACGCCACTCTTCAGAAACCCCGCCTTTGTTGGCAAAAGTCGCCATGGTCTCTATGGTGACAATTTAGAAGAAGTGGACTGGATGATCGGTGAGTGAGGGCTGTGAAGTCAGCACACTGTCGCACACTCTGGCTCCATATGCATTTCCTTCATCAGAAGATGTTTCGGCCCCTCAGGCCTCGTCAAGATCCACAGTCGTAGTCAGACCCAGTCACTGGTATGTTAAATAGGCCACACCCCAGTAACACACCTGATGTGAGTAGATTATCACGTTCCACCAGTCAGAGACATCATCAAGAGGCCTTGAGCGAATCAAAATAGCTTTTTTTTTTCTTTTTCTTTTTCTTTTTTTTTTAGACAAAACAGCACAGTGACAGGACCTACAGCCAATCACAAATGAAGAGACAGAGATTATGTCTCATACCTAATGTGGAGATTAAAACATAAAAAAATACATACATTTTACATAGATTTCTGATACATATACAGACGTTACTTCTCTACTGTACAACATTATAAACTGGCCTGTAGTTTGAGGGTGCCAAGACCCAAGTTTTAATAAACCAGAATTGTCCTTTAACCATCAGGAAAGTCAGTCTCAACCATCTCTTATGCTGTATTAATATGCTTTCTAGGTAAAGTGACAGAGACGGTGGATTCCCTCGGCTTAGCCAACAGTACTTTGATGTATTTTACCTCAGACCATGGCGGACACCTGGAGGATGCTGACGAGGTAATCGGGCAGAAAGGAGGCTGGAACGGCATCTATAAAGGTAGACATCACAAAGATTTCAGTCCTGGTTGGTTCAGAACAAATGCAGTTTCATACTACAGGCCAAATAGTTTTGGGGCCAGCAAAACAAACTGCTGTCATTTTAATATGGAAGTCAGGCAACAGTGTCTGTGACCTTTCTGAGAAGTTTGAGGTTTGCAGCAGCCTGTCGTCTGTCACTGTGGCTGCTCCTTCCTGTTCCATTACTTCCTGCAATATTTCAAACCAATCAGGAGTCAAGAAATGCTGAAAATGAAGATTGTCTTTTTGTAGACAACAGACACGACATTTCTTGTGACTACCTCATAATAAAAGTCAGCTTTGCCAGTTTTGCCAGTTAAATGCTTTTAATATAAAGCTGCACTAGTAGAAAATGCTCAGTTTGCATTAGCAATAACTTCATACAGCTTTTTTTTTTTTTGGATTGGGGGTGTCGAGACTAACACTTGGTTTATAATACTGCAAATATATAAATACAGAAGTGACAACTTTTCTATTTAGTTTGGAGTGAGATTCAGTGACAGTGAACTCGCTTTGTCTGGTCATCACTCCTCAACCCCAGGAGGTTTTTTAAGAAGTTGAGCAGCCAAATTTTAAAGCATTTTAAACCACTTCAATAATCAATCAACCTCCACACATCACAGCCTAAATCCAGAGACCGAACCTCACCAGGGTCTCTGGGGATCTACCCCCAGAAAACTGTTAATTAGAGAGACTGTTTTCCTGCATTCTGGTGAATTTATAGAGTAATTTTGTTGTCAAAATGTGGGGTCTGGAGGACATGAGGGGAGGGGGCATTGAAAATTGTGGCTCTCAAGAGAAACTGCAGAGTTGGCAAGTAGCTGCATCTACAAACAGTACAATTGCATAAGGAGTAAATGAAACAGAGAAACACATTGTTCAAAGTTTAGTCCAGAAAACAAACAAACTGGAATTTAATAAAGCCAGAAGGAGAGAGAGAAGTAGCTTCTTAGCTGAACTGTTTTGTTTTGACTTGTAATATTTTTCTTATTGATTATGTCAGAGGTGCTTTCACACATATTTCCTGTGACTACAAGACTACAAAAGGCAATTCATCTGAGACCCAAGCAGATAAATTAAGCTACTGACTAATAGTACTGTCTGATAAATTAAGAGCTAGGATAAATACCAATGCACAATGCAGCATAATGGATTCATTAGATTGGTGGACTTTAACTTGCCTAAATGATTTGTTGCAGCAAAGCTCTCATTTGCATGGCTGCTTAGATGTTCAGACTTTGTCCTGTGTGCAGAGAAAGAAAGCATATTTATGTAACATATTATATACAGAAAGCCTATATTTATATTCACGATATAAAAGTCATGAAAGAGTGACTTTGAGGCTTCTTCTTACTTGGCAGGAGATTTGTTCAGGCAGAGTAAGAGCATGTTGGCAACCCTGTATAATGTTGACCAAAAATGTAAAATTATGTTATTATTCAGGGGAGCGACAAAGACACAGAGCGCTCTGCTGCAGCACAGTGTGAGAGGAGAGTCAGAGACGCTGTGCCGCTCTGGCAGCGTCCTGTTTCCTCGCTGCGATGTTATCGGTTATAAAGGTGCTTTTGAGAAAATGGACGTGTGGGGTGAGATCGTGTGAGCAGTGTCCATCGCGGGTCTGTGCATGAAAGTTGGCAGCCCTGTTGGGCCATAGGCTCAGTCACCATTGTGTTACCTGATTCACTAATAGTGACTTAACAAACATGTATTTAAATGAAAATCTTCAAGATTTTAACTTTAACTGCCATCTCTGATGATTTTTAGCCGACATCCATATGTTAAAAGCCTCAAAAACATCTATAAAGAGCATTATTAACACTGTAGGAAGTTATATATTTAAAGATTTGTCTTGTGTGGTCTCTCACCTATAGGAGGGAAAGCTATGGGGGGCTGGGAGGGGGGGATCAGGGTGCCCGGTATTTTCCGTTGGCCTGGCAGACTGGCAGCTGGAAGAGTAGTGGACGAACCCACTAGCCTCATGGACCTGTATCCAACACTGAAATATCTGGCCAAGGACACACAACCAGACAGGTAAAGACTGTCTGATACGGGTGCTTTCTTTGTATTGTGTCTGAGTCTCGTTTGTCTCCCCAGAGTTTCATTCTTGGAAAGGCTGAAAAGCTTCTGTTATTTTGAGAGTGGCTCCACACGTACAGCGCTTCATTATCTGTAAACAACCACAGCTTTTGTTCTGGAGATTCTGCTTTGTGCACACTGATGTCAGCTTATTTAGCAAGTATCACAGGTGACAACGTATGTACGTATTGATCCTGACATATCAAACATCACCAAGATAATTAGGTTTCCTAATATGGTAGTTAGAATTTGATAATTGAGATGGAACGAAAGGTCAGAAGTCTTGAGTCTCTGTCTGCATGAAATGCTGTGGTAATGCTTTCTCCCTTGATTTTAAAGCACAATCATATTTCCCCTTCCCCCTCTTCTCTCTTTTGTGCCTGTCTTCTAGACAACTAGATGGCTATAACCTCATGCCACTGTTGGAAGGGAAGGTAGAGCGATCAGAGCATGAATTTATGTTCCACTACTGTGGAATCTACCTGAATGCATTACGCTGGCACCCACCCGGAAGTAAGCTCACACCTGTAGACACAGAGATGCATGTAATCATCTTAGCAGACAAATATTTGCACTTACACTTGGATTGAACTGAAATTAAAGTGTCCTCTACTTTCAGACGTATAAAAACAGAGCAGAGCTTCAATTAATTAATAATGTAGTACTCAAGAACAAGCTTAAACTGAGGACGAGCTCTTAAACTGCATATATTACCAAATGTGCATGTGTGAATGAGTTCAGCATTGAGGGGACACTCTGTCTCACTGCAGTGTTTTTCTCTATTTCTTGCTTCCATAAAACCTTTTCGGGTGAAATCGAGAATCTGTCAACATTCTTGCTAAACGCGTGAATGTGACTGAGAAATATGATGAGGGATGGCTGTTATTTAGATTTGACCTATTGCAATTCCAGCTCTGCTTTTCAATTCCAGTGCTATTGAATCCTTCCTCTGATTCACGGCATATTATTTGAGCAGAAGAGATACCAAATTATGCTGAAAGGAAGAATAAGCCTTTATTTCCAGCAGAGGCATAGACATAAAAATATATCCATATACACATACAGCATGTAACGAGGTATTTTGTGATTCTTTTCAGCTAAAAGATAAATAAAAATATTCTGTTCTGTTCTATATCTTACCATACAAACACTGAATATTTACTTCTTTTGGGGTTTCATGGCCACGCCTGGAGACATCAGAAACAACCTTTTTGTGCCTTAGCGCAGTAGAAATGTTGTCATGTTAGATGGCTTAAAGTTAGAGCCATTGACTTTCATTCATACTCTCGTGTTCCCTGGTGTGCGTGTCCATCCAGGTGACTCCATCTTCAAGGTGCACTTTTTCACTCCCAACTTTTCTCCCCCGGGAGCCGGTGGATGCTATGACACCAAGGTCTGTTTGTGTCATGGAGAATATGTGACGCACCACAACCCGCCGCTGCTGTATGACCTCTTCCACGACCCCTCAGAGTCCCGCCCTCTGACCCCTGATACTGAGCCGCGATACGGTGAAATCCTTGAGCAGGCTGCCAAAGCTGTGGAGAGACATCGAAGCAGCCTCGTAAATAAGCAGGCGTCTGATGACGCTGGTTCACAGCCCGACGCTGACGCGCACGTCGTTCAAAGCCAGATGACATGGGACAAGATTCTGTGGAGACCCTGGCTTCAGCCATGCTGTGGGACTTTTCCATTCTGTGGCTGCAAAGAGGACACGACAAGTATTTAAGGCAAAAATCCACCAGATCTTCTGGATTCTGCGGCAGGGTTAAATAATATGATACTGTACTTTTTGTGGTTTGGGTCGCATTCATCAGCTTTCATTCAAAGCACTGCAAAGATGTGACATGAAAAGGTTTGGCCTTCAGGCTTCCTCCAACAAGTCACTACTTGTACTTTTCTTTTAAGCTTTTCTTAAATCGAAAATTTTAATTGATTTTACTAAACTGAAGCAAAAAGTCAAGTCAAAGAACAGCGTATTGACTGCAGGAAGCCTGTGGTCAGGGCGTTATTACACTGTGCATATTTATAATAGAGCCAAACAGATGCATCATTTGCATACATGAAGGAAAAGTTTACTGGTCACATGTGTATCATTCATTATGTATGCGCTTTAAATACATGACTTAATAAAAGCATAAAAAAAACCTCAACAGCATTTCTGTCTTATCGAATACATAATTTAATCACTTCCCCATGAATTCTGTGAAGCCTCTTCTTTGTTGGCCTTTGAGTCACTCTGCTCACCTCCTGGCTGATGGCGAGGTTATCAGACCCATCATTGTGCTGAGGATGACGTCTTTCTCAGATGTAGCTTTGCCAGTCGAAGGTTTCAGTTAAGTAGGATTGAAAATAGACGTGAATTCCTCAGGAGGGTAATTTAGAACAAGTGCCATTAGAGGGCAGAGTCAGACTGTGTTTGGATCATAGTTAACTGTACTGTGTGTTTGCATGAGAGTGGGCGGGGGGGCTGATTTCAGCTCCGTTCTGTCACTGTGGACTCTTGTGCTGTGTGGTATGAATTACATTTAAATATCAGGCTTATGCATATTTTCAGGGCCAAACATGTACACAAACACATTAGCACTATGCAAAGCACATAGCATTTGGATGCTGCTGTAACATACTGTAATACTGCATCAGGAGTGATTAGCTGGAGGTTAGAAATCCAGTCTTTTATGCATTTTTGTTCGTTTTTCCCTCAAAAATGCCTCAAAATAATCATCGTTTTGATTTGTGATTCTCCGTTCTTGATTCACCTATAAATTCCCTCCTGCCACTTCTCTCTTCCCCTTCCCGTTCATCCAAATTGTTTTAGGGACAAATCAATACTTTTTGATCCCGGAAAGGGGGTTTTCTTTTCACGCGCTCCCCTTCAGGAAGATCAGAGCGCAATGTCAGCTGCGGGACGGCGCTGCTCAAGGGCACTGAGACAGGGTGGATGCCGTCCAGCCGGGTGTCCTCGTTCGACCACAAGGACACCCCGTGGCACCACAGATCTTCAGTAATAAAAGCCCTCAAAGACCACGTGAGCTTCTCCATCATCAGTGTCATCATCATTGATTATCATCACCATCAGCGCTCAGACTGTCTCCCTCCAGCAGTGGCTGGCTGTCAAAACATCAAAGTTTGCTGCAGCAGAAGCTTGTAATTGCTCTCCTTCCTTCCTCCACTCTCTGTTTCCTCTTCCTCCCATCTCCTCAAACTGCTTTCTTCATCTCCTCCTTGTTGTTCTCCCCCTCCTGCTCCTCCTCTCCCTCCACAAATTTCACACGCATCTGCAAGGGAGGAGGGGGCATTTCATCATCATCATCATCATCATCATCAACACTGTAATCGTTGCCATCACAGTTGTAGTGTTTACTTCTCTCCCTCCAGCGGAGACCCGTACATCAAACACTCGGCAAGTTCATTACAGTAGCCACTCCATTATATCTCCAACAGTAAATCATGCAGTCGACCATACATAACGACATTTGGCTGTACATCAAAGTTAATGATGGCTGGTGGGATAGAATGTTACTGGCTGTACATCATGTCACACGTAAGCATGTGCACCCGTAACGCTCACGCACACACATGCACACAGTAGATCATGTTGTTTTGAACAGATCAGTGGTTCTCTGTAAAGGTCAGTGTTTCGGGAACTGCCATAAAGCATTTTTACAACGCTCTGTTTGACACACATAAACACACACACAGCCCCAAAAGATGGGAATATTGCGTGGCAGCTTAAACACGCTGGAAATAGCTCTCCTGTATCAAACATGATAGACCAACACTAACAGCTAAGGGGGTGTTGTTGCACTCTTTTTTGGATTTAGTTGTGTGTTTGTGCCTTTTGTTTTGGATGATGCCGAGAATAGAGGTCATTATAGACCGGAGATTGTTTTTAAAATTAACACAGTCCATCACATGTGGCAGAATATCTTTGTTGTGGGAAAGCTGTCTCTGCAATTCACTGCCATTTAAATTCACTGGCAATGTCAAGCCTGGAAAATGTGTCCACTTATAAAAACACTCTGATGCTCACCGTTTAAATGTCAAACACAGACACAAACCACAATGGTTCAGTCAATTGTTCTGCTTTTGAATGACAGCAAACAAGTGCTGTAACCTTCTGCCTGCTGGCAAGCATCTTCTCCCGTCCCTCTGTCTGCTCAGATTACTTCCGCTGAACTGCTGCTTCACATTTGTAGTATGTGAGTATGCACAGCAACCTCATTATAGACCTCTAATAGAATAGTTTAACATTTTGGAAAATATGCTTATCTGCTTTCTTTTTTGAGTGCAGTGACTTCCTCTTGTCCTCAGGTGAGGCTGCCAGGTGTGATGCCTGTTCAGAGATCTATACTATATCCTGTGCTTCGTGGCCATAACTGGCAACCTGCACTATGACCAGGGATGCTGCACAGAAGTGCTAGGCAGACGAATACACTGTTCTTCTTCCAGAAATTGTTGGCAATTCCCCCTAAAAGCATCAATTGTTTCTGTTTGTGTATGGAAAACTCAAGATACAGTGCCCTTCAGTGAGCTACAGTAGACCAATCATCTGCCCGATTTAGCTCCAAACATGACACACAGATCTCAAGTAACTCCCCAAAGACAGCGAATAATTGTGTTTCCTAAAATGCTGAACTGTAGCTTTCATGTCAGACGCACATGAGGTAGTTGTAGTCTGTAGTTCCTATAAGTGGTTTCCTGTAAATCTCTGTAAATCAGTTTTGCCACTAAATGAAAAATACGAATTTTGTGTGTTTTACAGCTGATCACTACAAATGCTAACAACCTCTCCTCCTTGAGAGCACATCCTGTGCCTGTTTTATCCCCAGCAGTGTCACTGTGAGAAGACGCACGAGATAATTGGAGACCTACAAACACAGTAGCTGTTTGTTTGCTGAGGAAGTGTGGGAAGAAAAGAAGAAGGAAATCTATTTATACACATGAAAATGAGGGCAGAGTCAAAGTCAGTAGCCATATTACTGCTCTGTTCAGCTGAGGTTTTGTTAAAACCACCAATGACCTCTGTGGTAAAGCCATCAGATACCATTACAATCTGCAGTCCAACATAGCGTGCACTCTTTGCCCTCTTATGCCTTTTATTATTTCCTCAAAATTAAAGTTAACATTGTCTGCAGTGGGTTGAAAGGCCCAGGGCTACATGACAAGGGAACTAGATAAAAAAAAAAATAATACAATGTTAAAAAGTTGATGCATTAAGGGCGAGACCAGGGAAAGGGTTTCACAGATGCAGGGTTTCTGCAGAAATCCACCACTTAGTTATTTCCCGAGCAACCAGTCCAAGAAGAAGACCCATATTGCTCCATCAATCAGTGCTGACTATCTATTTGTCCATCTGCTTCTCCTTCTGCTACTTATCTAAGGTGCTCTCACTGACCACAATAGATTGCTGTGGCAAAGCAGCAATTACGCACACATTACAAGTCTATTACATTAGGCAGCACGGAAAATGTGTGTGATGGAGAGAGAGGGACTGAGTCTGTGTCAGGTTTGTCAATGAATGAGGCTTTTAGAGAGCGGGACGGAGGTGTTTACGCTGCTGTTAGTGCCAACTGGATTTGTGTGTGTGTGCATGTGTGTGTGCATGTGTGTGTGCATGTGTGCGTGCGTGCGTGCGTGCGTGCGTGCGTGCATGCATGCATGCAGTATATGTCTTTATGTCTCAGGACACGGTGCAGAGAAGAGACTGTATCTGCATGTGAAGCTGTATGCTTAAAAGTCAGTGCAGCAGAGGACGTTTTTATGTGCATGTACATATTAGTGTGTGAGATTATGTGTGTGCGTGTTTCCAACAGCACTGGGCCAAATTGTTACCGTGTGAGATATGCTCGAGGGGATGAAATGTTGTCTCTGCTGGGGAGCGTTCACTGCGCGCGCACACACACGCACACAAACTTGAACTGACTCTGAGCCTTTCTCAATCTCTGCATGTCTGTACTCTGCCCTTGCCCTCTAAATGTAGATCTCATTCTGAACCCTGAGACCTGCAGGGGAGTCGTACTGCACCAGAGCATGTGGTGTTTTGTGTGTATTTGTGTGTTGAGTGTGGTACAGTGTTTAAGTATGTGTCATGTTGTGTAACATATGGTCAAAATTACCCGACACGGGACAGAGCTTCAGGCGGGGAACAGGGCATTTGGACTGGCATGTCGGCACAAACACAAACAAGTTCTCTGTGCACACATAATTAAACTTAAACAACATGCACAAGCACGCGCACACACATTTTCTCACTAATATAGATATGACAAACACTTTCAGTCAGTACTACAATCATGCACACACAAAAACACACTTGTGCACATTCAAAATCACACGTTTAACATTCAGCCCCTCGTGGGTGACAGGAAGTGTTTAGTGAGGTGGGGTTTGATGAACAACAGATAGCCAAATAACTAGGCTAATGGGACAATTGTAACCTATCATACACACACATAGGGGCTGTGCTTAATCTCTCCTCCTGTCCATATGCCTCCTCAACTGACAGACTTTGGCTCCGACACTCTCATCTGTTTTTCAGTTTAGCTCTCGAGAGCAGCAGCTCTCAGGCTTTCTGTTGCCGAGGCACACTTCGATTCAGAGGTGAAAAAACGAGAGCAACTGCAGCAAAAGGCGAAACTGCTCCCAGTGAGTAAAACACGTCGGAACAGTGTGTGTAATTAAGGAGAATTATATGTTTTCAAAGAAAGACCCACTCCCATATCTGACACCTCAGCCTGCATTCACAAACACACACACACACGTGCTGCGTGAGTCTACTTCAACTCTGCAGATGCCACAGTGATGTCAGTCAACGTGTATGACAGGCTTCCTGAAACTACACGTATGTCCTGCATATGTTCGCTCATCCTGCTTAGAGGTTGCAACAACCACTGAGATGGACTAACTGTTGTCAGGGTTTGCATTTTATTGTTCAATACTTTCTTTGCTGAGCAGCAGATTCAGTTTGATCTGACATAAATTAGGTAAAAAAAAAACAAAAAACACATGGTTGGTGGAACTCTCAGGATCACTGAGTGCCATCATTGGGACTTTAGGCACAAGTTTTAACATGAAAACCCAAACCAGCTTTTTTACACTAAATAGCAATAATCATCATTGCTGTTTAAACTGTATTTAAAGTAAATCCATGTGGATTTCCACGTTTGAACTCTGAAAATGTGGCATTGAAAGAAAGGGAGAAGAATAAAATTACTGACCAACCACGCCACCTTAGGAAATACATACAGTCATATTCAGAAATGTATGCCACTAATTATTATAGCGAAACGCTCACGTTAAGGAAGACAGAATAGGTTTTAATTACAGAAATTAAACAAAGAGGAGGAACTGGAAGTGGCTGCGGGAGGGAAGAAGCAAACAGGTTATCAATTCAACGCAATTTAATCTAAGAATCTATTGGTTTGTTCTGTTGGGGGTATTTCCGATAAACAACACCCCAACCGGCCAACAGATTCAGGTAATGAAATCAACTCAACAGCAAAACAAGTAACAGAAAACACACTGCTAATAACAGCATACAATTCCTGACAACATGCTTAACATTTTTAGACCCTTTGTGCCAACAATATGTAAATAAATACAGCTGAAACCAGTCTGAATCATTTACAAGTAGGACCAGATATTCCTTCTGTAACTCCTCATGACAAAGTCTGGCCTGGTGAGGAGCAGGGGGACAGGACAGAGAGCAGGAATGAATAATGGAAAAATGGTGTGATGGTCAGTGAAGGAGGGAGGGGTGATATGTGATGGAACGAATGATAGTGGGACAGACACTGCAGGCATACCAATAGGAGAAGTGCTGGAGGTGTGACCAACATGATACAGACTGGCTGATGACAAATTGAACAGAAACGCTCTTTGTTTCCCCACAGGAGGGTTAGAGGAGAGAAAGAGAGAGATGGAGCAAAATTATTCTTGAGGAAGGAGACTGGCTTTGGTCATACTCTTTCATGTAAATGAGAGACTGACAGAGAGATGAACAGGTGGTGCAAGTGAGAAAAGCACTCCCATCATAACGACTGGGGAAGAAAATAGGAGGAGACAAGCTGAAGTACAGAGGAGAGAAAGAAAATAATTGCAAGATGCTGATCAAAACCTTGAGGGTCTCACTCTAGGGGGTGAAGTCGAAATGAAAAAGCACCATGGCAGCGGGGAGAAGAGGATGCTTTTGGAGATTGGCTGAAAAAGTTTATCTCTCCAAAGGCGGAAAGGAGCTTTAGTGATCCTGTCTGTCCCACAGAAAAGAAACAGAGATGAGAGAGAAGCATATAGGGAAGCAAGAGGCAGGGGGAGGTCTCACAGCTAAAACGCTATACAATATGGCCAAAAGTATATGGACACCTCTGGTCCACCAAGCCTTGTGTACTACAGTTCTAGGACTGTCTTTCATGGTTTGGGCCAGTGGTGGAAAGTAACTAAATACATTTACTTGACTACTGTTCAGTTCAGTACAATTTTGAGGTGTGTGCTCTGAGTGTTTTCATTTTATGCCACTGTATTTGATCAATTTAATTCCTCGTTACTTTGCCAATTCTTGTCATCATCAAATGAGTTATGATCTAAGATTAGATAAGACTTAATACATCCCTGTGTGGAAATACTACTACCCAGCAGTATTTAAAGTAATTAAAATTACCTCCATGTTTAGCAGCTGCGACATTAAAGTCATACATGTTAATGCATTCATAATTATAATTCAGTAATATAATACAATATGTTATTCTGACACAGGCCATTCTGCATAATGAATATATCTTTTTTTTTTTTGATATTGCTGTGTATACTTTTAATTAAATAAAAGATCTGAGTGCTTCTCTCACCGCTGGTCTAGGCTAAGCCTTTCATTTCCAACAAAGGGAAATTTTAATGCTGCTGCGTTCTGTAATATTTTAGACAATAGTGTCCAATAGTGCAACTTTGTAGCAATAGTTTGGGGAAGATCTTTTCTTGTTCCAATATTACAATGCCCCCTGTGTACACAACAAGGTACAAAAGTGATTTTTTTTTTTTGGTTTGTTTATGTTTTCTATTTTGTTGTACAGGGCCTTGACTGGCCCAACCTCACTAATGCTCTTGTGGTGGAAAGGGAGGAAATTTCTGCACGACACGTTCCAAAAACCGAAAGCCCTCCTAGAAGATTTGAGGCTGTTATTCAAGATGTTCAAAAAGCACTTATTGTATGGGTGTCCCTTAACCTTTGGCCATGTAGTGTAGAAGTGTGTGTCATCCTGTCTAGGGAAAATGAAAGGACGGAGAGAAGAGAACAGACATCTCATCTTGAAGGAGAAAGAGAGATGACACAAAAGACTGAGGGAGTAAGAAGGAGAGGCGACGTTTTAGAGAGATGTCTGAAGACTGATAGAAGTATTTGTCATCAGTGGAGAGATGAGAAGAGGAGAGTAAGACGAACCGAGGAATGAGAAAGAGAAAGAGAGACAGAGCGAAGGAGAGAGGAGAAGAGACGTGAGAGAGATGGAGAGGGGTTCAGGGGGCATAATAATGACAAAATGACAAGAGGATGATCGAAGCATGGGTCATGTTTACCCACAGGAGAGGGAGAGTGAGAGAGATGGCGAAGAGTCTGCAGGCGGAGAGACGACGGCAGACTGAAGGGTCACTCTGTTTACGGGGAGAAGGAGAGATTGAGGGATATTGATGTGAGCAGAGAGGAGGGAGATGAGGAGAGACAGCTCGGGATGGAGAGAGGGCCTCTGGCTCTGAAAAGAGAAAGGGATGACGAAGCGAAGGAGGGACAGAAATGATGAGAGCCTGAGAGGGGGAACACAGTCACAGAGGGGAGAGATGAAGGGAGGAAAAGAAGGATAGTTGAGGGGGAAACAGGGAGAGAGAGGCTGAAATCCAATGAGACTATAGACTCCACGGCACAGAGGCAGGTCTTTGATGTTCTGGGAAAACGCAGGAGACATGAGGGGTCCAGTCTGTAGCAAATGTACTGTTTTTTATCCAGATGAGGGAGTCTGCGGGGATTGAAAGAAGAGAAGCATGAGGGATTTGTCTGTGTTAGAAGAGAGACGTACAGTCAGAGGGAGAGAGTTGGTTGCAAAGTTATGAGCGTTCTGTCCGGAGTTGAAAAAGAAAGAGATGAAGGCATCATCTGCAAAAGACCTCGACTGTGGATTGGGAGAAGACTGAGATCAGGGTGCTTCGGAAAAAGCCTAAATGTCAAGAGAATCTGAAAGGTCTTTACTGGGCTGTACCGATACTGAACAAACACGTACTTGTTCATATTTAGGACAAATTACATACAGTTTCCCAGTGATCCCACCTTTTCCAGCACTAGCGAGAAGCCTCCTCGGCCAGTTGGCCATCAGAACGGGCTCCTCTCACAGTGCACGGCTTCAGCACAGCCCTCATACAATGCCGAGGAACCAAATTAGCCAAGGAAAAGGACCACTGAATACAGTGCATACAACAAAAACAGAAAATCAGCTTAAACATTATTTAGCATTGAACAGAAAATGCCTGATGGCAGATTATCTGGGAACTATGAGCTACGGAGACCGGGAAAGGCATCACCGTCTGGCCGTTAAGATAGAGACACACAGATCTGGCATCTCAGAGAAAACAGACAATTCAGACAGACGGAGTGAAGTCTGCCAACAGCAAGATGTACAGAGCAACGCTTCCTGCTACACTGCAGCTTGTATAGAGACAGAGAAGTTCTTTACCAAAATAAACCCCAAATACCAGAGTCACAATGAAACTAAATCCAATATTTACTTGGGGAAAAACTTGCATAGCTGCAGAAGAGGCGTGATAAGTGTCGCAGCCTGAAGGGAAGCAGCAGAACATGAAACTACGAACTACCTTTGTGATTCTTATCTAATCTGTATATCTGTATCTGAGCTTTTACATTACATTGTTAAACCAGATCTCTTATCAGAAATATTCCTTCATCTCTTTTTTGTTTGTTTCTTACCTTCTCAGTTATCATATTTACACTGTAGACTTTACGCAACGCGCTTAAGAAACTGAATTACGGTCGTGCAAAAAAGAGCAGATCTGAATTTGGAAAAAGAAACGAGAGCAGGAGACGGTGTGTCAGAGGGGTGACTTCTTGTCTGCAGACCGAGTGATGGCCTGAGTGAGAAACACATGAGTGAGGCAGAAGACGACGGTTGAGAAAATGCTGACTCACTGTGTTGGGAGGAAAATGGTGGTAATGAGCGAGGGTGAGGCGGCCAGGAGTGGGTGAGAATAGATAAAGGGGATGAAGGGCGGAGCGGGGGAAATGATGGAGCAAGAGAGAGAAAAGGGGGGATGGAGAGAAAAGAGAGAGGAAGAATAGAGGGATGGAGGGAGTGGCGGGACTGAGGTCATACTTTTGCTATCATTAAACATATGTAGGTCACCCTCTTTTCCTCTCTTGAGATTATTTAGGCTTAAAGCACACCTGTTTTTTTACTGATAATGACAGCATGTTGGAATGTGCCTCCACTGTGTGTGTGTGTGTGTGTGTGTGTGTGCGTGCGTGCGTGCGTGCGTGCGTGTGTGTGTGTGTGTGTGGTGTTCTGTAGTGGTACAAGAAGTACTCTAAAGTGAACAATGAAATAGGCTGCTTGTCATTTTCTTCCCTGCCCCCAAATCTTCACTGTTTGGACACATTTTGGCACAAAAAAAAATACTTGGCTAAGGTTAAATGATAAGGAGGGAGTTAATCTGTAAGTGTCTTATTTTCAGCGTTCAAGTTCATCCCTCAGTACTGACTCCTGACCTCCGACTTCTCTATTTATTCAGGCACAAACTCGCTGAAACTTGCTAAAGACATAAACTTTACACACTGGTCACTTTAGTCCTGGTTTTTGGTCTTGTCAAGGAATTGGTTGACCATAAGAAATATAAATAATATCACCAGTCATATCTTTTAAGTGCAGTTTGGGATCATGATTAAGGGAAGAACCACTTGGTTTAGATTAGGGAAAGATTGTGATTATGGATTATTTTATATTTTACCCAGAGTAGACAGAGTTGGAAGGCAGTAAGTGTATGTGGGTGTGAGAGATAAAGATTTGTATATAAACAAAAGACAGCAAGAGAAATCATGTGTGTACTTAAAAGAATGAAAACAGAGAGGGTGTGTAGCTGAATAAAGAGAGAAGAATCCACTATGGTCTTTGTGCAGAGTTCCCTGCAAACCAGCAGCTGCAACAGCAGCGAGCTTCACTGAGCAACTCTCATGGAGGGACTGTTTTCTGACGTTGAACTTGGCCAAGAAACAATTCTTTGATATGCCTGACTTTTCCTGGGCTTGTGTTCCAGGTGTCATTAATGTATTAGCTTTACATCAGCGTGTCCTCCTGTTGGAACAACGTGTCTTTCTCTTGCCAATATGCACGACTCTCAGGCTTATTCAGACGGGCTCCTTCCCAGATAAACAGATAGTATTATCAGAGCAATGGCTTTAAATGACTTCATCTGTGTTACAACAGAGTCCTGTAGCTGTGATATCCTCCATCTCTCTACGCACCTCTGGAAAAGTGATGGCAGCGTGGAGAAATTTGAACCCAATAGTCAGACACAGAAGGGTGGTGTCACTGTGATCCGTCATCCTCATTCAGACCAGCTAAGCTTCATCAGGGCGGAGTGTTGCAATGGTGCTCGCTCATTTAAGCTGTTAGTGACTGCATGAAAATTGATGCAGCACACTGGATTTTGCTTTATATATATGAAGCATCTGGCGATTAACCCTAAACAAACCATAAAATACCTGAAATGTTATTTAGTCTTGGACACTTGAAAGGCCTCCACGTCTGTGTTTTCCAATGGAAGAACGAATGACACAAAGATACCGTTGTGATCTCTCTCTCTCTCTCTGCTACACCCAGTGCTACGTCAAGTATGTTTGGTAGCTGAGCAAAGTTAGCATGAAGCATTGGATTGCCATTCAAAGATATGTAATGCTAAATTAATCAAATCTGTACACCTTGAGGCTATAAAAAAGCAAAAAATGATGCCTGTGGTATTTTGAAACGTGTTCTTATTAACATGGTGTTGAAGGTGAAGCTGCTCCTGCATCATATACAAGCAATACAAATCAATCCAATTCATCTAGCTCTGACACATAACGTGATAATCTTAGACACTGAAATCTGAGAAATTTAATCAAAACACGTGTACAGACACATACGCATGCATTAAACGTTTGTGTTCGTGAACCCCTGTGTTGGTATGAAATAACACTGCAGTGACTCTGTAAGTCTGTGTGACTTTCAAACTCCTTTCTTTTTTGTTTCTCACCTCTTACGAATTCCCAGTTTCACTCTACAAAGTTATCCGGTAGTTTAAAGTTTATTTTTATCACCTGAGCTCACAGTCCCACTCACTTTAGTGCCTTGTACAAAATAATAAGTATGAGGAAAATGCATGAATTGATTTCTTTTTGTTTCATGTTTCATTTTTCACCTGAAAGGAGTTGACGGTCTTTGCAACGGCCCACAAGACTGAAGAAGTGGGAGGGCCTTTTCTGCCATTGTTCAGTTGTCACAACAGCAGATTGCAGAAACAGCCCGGGGAATATTTTGAACAACAGAGCTCTTTTCAGTTGTGTTACAACTAAGAAGTGTGACATAACTCAAAAAAAAAAAATCCATCATGCTCTTTCTGTTTCTCACTGTAGGCGTAATAGTACCTCATTATTACAATGAATGCATTAGACTGCGCATCACCATAAGTCGTCCTGAATAAAGCCACTCTGTTGTGCTGCTTGTGGTTTAATCTGCCTCATTTCAAAATCAAGACGTCTTCTACAAAACAGATGAAGTGAGTGTTGGTGGTCAAAGAGTAAAGGGTGGATGCTGGTCATCATTCATGCTGTATGACATGACGGTTGTGTCACAGCAGATCCTAAGGCGGGCGTATACGTTTTGAATTTTCCCAACTTGAAATGTTTAGGAACACTTGGTCTGTGCAGCATATTGAAATCGGCTGCAGCCAGTGAATCTGAATCACTTTGGTAAGTTAAGTTGGCAGGCTGACTCCTCTGTTTGTCTGTCTGTCTAAATACGAGCCGAGCGCTTAGGGGGATATCTCCCCTCCTCGCGCCTCCTCCTCCTGCTTTGTCTTTTTGGGTCTCACTGTCTTTATCCCCTCTCTCATCCCTCTTCTTCTCTTTAACTCTCTTGTCTTTCTCGCTTTCTGTCTTCGGCGAACTCATTTCTTAGTTCGGTGATCATTTCTTACGTCAAGTCTTCCTATTGTTCCATAGCTTCTCTCCGTCTTCTGCCCTTTCTCATCTGTCCTTAATCTCCCTCGTCTATATGCGTGTGACGCTCTAGCAGAGGTTATTTCATTCTACAAAAGGAACAACAGTTTGTGTGATGACCTGCAAAGGCATCATCAACATAATCTTATTTGTACCATAATACAAATTTCCTGTAGGATAGAGAGAGTTATTTGTTTGAATTTATGGAGAGGTTTAGCTCATGATTACAGTTTGGCAGCAAATCATAATCATGAGCTGAACCTTTCTGGGTCCATATGGTTCGTATCAGATTTGTATAAAATCATTTGAATTGTTGAGGTTTTATTTATATAACTAAGATTAGGCTTACAGTATACGGTGGGTCTGGAGTGAGAGAGATGAGAAATTCTGACAGTCACTTAACACATTCACTTGCACACTTTAATCATCAACGGCATCCTTTGCCCTTTCCCCGAATTCACATGTTGGACACAAACATGTGGCTCTTTCACACACGACATCACACTGATTGTCCACACATGCATAAACATCACACACACACACACACACACAAACACAACCCACCAGTCCTGAGTTGAGTCAGAACCCCTCAGGTTTGCTGACTTAAAAAGCTCTCCTGTTAAATCTCTGATGGCATTGCCTGCACTCCCTGTAGCCTGCCATGCACACATGCACGCACGCACGCACGCACGCACGCACACACACACACGCACAGAGTCCACGGCAAATGCTGATGTGCCTAGATTAATCTCCATATGCACACATTCATAGAGTGACATGCACACAAGTAATAGGGCATGCCTGAATACATCCACGCACTTGTGCATTAAGCACACACTGCCACACACGCACACTTACAGAAATTCATACACACACAAAAACACACACACACACACACACACGTCTATGTGCACAGACACATATATATGATCATGTCTTTGATTTCCCCAGTGCAGCGGGAAGATTTTCTTTGTAGTTCTCTCGTAGTTTTAGTGTTTTTTTGTAAATCTTCTAAAAGTTTTTAGCCATGCTGCAGCAGTCGTGTGACTCCAGAGATCTACGCGATGTTGGTCTGTGGATCCACCATTTTGGCCCGGACTGAAATATGTCAGACACTAGTATTGGATGGAATGTCACTGAATGTTGTGCAGACATTCATGGTCCCCAGACAATCGATCCCGGTGACTTTGTTGACCCCCTGACTTGTCCTCCAACGCCATGAGGAGGTTGACATTTGAACTGTCTATTTGATGTGTTTACCGCATTCTCCTCCGGTACAGCAGGTGGCAGTATGTAGAACATTAGCTGTAACATCCATTGATGAAGAGTCACTCAAAAGGCACCCAGGAAGAAGAACAATGAATGAATGAATGAATGAATTAATGAATGGACGAATGTGAGCAGGGGCAAAGCCAGAAGTTGTAAACATTATGGACTTAGCCCAAAGCTAGGTGTTCTGTGTGTTTGCAGAAGTCAGTGCGCCGCCCCTGTTGAAAAAATTCAGGACACGCTGCTGCACATACCTGCAAAACATCTGCCTTCTTCTACCTCAGCTGTACTTTGTTTTGTTTTTTTTTGTTTTTTTTGCTAATTAGCAAATTGTACCATGCTAAACTAAGATGGTGAACACGGTAACATTTAGCTCAAAGCACTAATGTGCCAAATACAATGTCTACGCAGCCTGCCGCTGTATTGATTAAGACAGGAGCGTATCTGTTGTGTCAGACGCCTGTTGGAGCTGTGTGCTGACAGCGCTCAGAGACACTTGCATGGCTGAAGACTTTGAGTCCATTTACAGCAAATTGACAGAGATGAAACTGAACTAACGCACTGTGTAGGACAGAGGTGACTTTCAGGTTTCTAATCATCGGGCCTTTCAGCTGAAGTCTCGCTAAATATGTGTGACAGCTTGAGTAGCAGAAATCTCGGTCGCCATGGATACACAACGCGGCAGCAGGCGACTTCGACATTCACTTCATGGACATGTGTTGCTGCTCAAATGCCATTGTGAACATGTATTGCTTGTATTTAATAGCTTGTGCTACACAAATCATTTTAATTGGCACTTGCTGCTGTTATTTTTACTTTCATGTTTCCTCCAGTTCTTGGTGGGATTAGCATCTGCAAATATTAAGTGGTTATTCAGTTTAACTGAAAACTGTTGCCGAGCCTGGCACCTCTGAACATCTGAGTCACTCAATGCGTCACGTCACACAAGGGAACACGGGAACGAGTCAGCGTCGCTGAGCGTCTGCAGTCTATGAACTGAGCTCGAATGTGTTCTGGTTTGATGGCGTCAGTGTTTCAGAGCCAGAGATTAAAATAATTCCTTTGCACGCAACGAGGAAAGGATCTCATATGCATGGCTGACAGCAGATTGTTTTGGTTTGGTTTTATGTCATACAATAATATACACACAGCACGCTTGTTAAAATATACATTAAAAAAACACAGATAACCAAAAACAAAGATCACAGTATGGGACATGGATATGTGAAGACCCTGTCGTTTTGCGCTCATACACAGATTCACATGCAGGATCACACGCAAACACAATCACAAACGCTTAATCTGTAAGTCCACAACATATTACTCACAAGAGGCCACTTTCAGCATTTTTGTATTTCACACTAATTAAAATTTTTGGCAAAGACAATCACACTTTTACATCCGCTTCTTCAGCAACATACATATTGTGCAGATAGAGCGGTGGAAATCACACTCACAAACAGTTACAAGCTCCCTTTAGTGTATTCTGTGAACCATGAGATGCATAAATTGCTGCTTTTCTGCAAGTCACTGCAGAAGAGATTGTCAGCCCTGTGCCAATGATGTAAAAGCACTGTAACATTTAAGCTAGAACAGATACATGGGGCTGAGGGTATATTTAGTATATCTGATGCTCTCTCTATAAGTCATTGTGCAGAGAGGAAAATCGCTTCAGTGACTTTAATATAAATGCAGGCTGTGACAGAGGCCGGGGAATAAGAAGACATCAGCGTAACTGGGGATTGATATCATCCTGCCTTTTTTGAGAGTCTGAAATGGCAGCGCCTCTCTTTCCATTTCCTCTAGCCGATGCTCTTTCTCTTCTCTTTTCTGCTCCCTCCTTCTGTTTCTCTTCCAGCCTTCCCCTCATCCTCCAGAGAACGTGAAATTGAGATTACCTTAGCAAGGCCTCCATTCTTGTCTCTCAGAGGAGAGGAGCGTAATTACTGTGCCTGGGCCCTCGCTGGAGTCCCTCGGCCCTTATTGTGTTTTAAGAAACCTAATTTTCACAGCTGCGGCGCCATGCTGTTGATAAAAACAAATGAAAAGGGTACAGTTGTGTTTTCAGAAAATCCTATGAAGTTAATGTATAGAAGGAATTATAGGATAAGTGTGTGTCCCCTGTTAGTGCCTCTGTGTTTGTGTGTGTGCTCCTGCTCTGCCTTCCAATCACCTGCATCGTGTGCACACCTGCCAACAATCAGCTTGTCAGCCTGCGTATATCAGCGCCTCCCACCCTGCACCAGATCTCTGTCTCTACTACTGTGGCAGTTTATGACTCTGGCCTCTTTATCTGTGTATTCTAATAACTCTAACAGGTGATTGATGCGTTTGTTTCCTGTGCCTCAGGATCACCTCCACGCCAGCTCCCTGCGTGCTAGCTCAACGGCCTACCTGTCTCTCTTCTGTTGCACTACAGAGACATAAGGTTCGTCTTAATTAGCTCCGGCATAAAGTCAAAACTGACTGCAAATGCGGCTTGATTTTTGACCCAGTATGCTAATGCTAACTACATACATTGCACAGTGTATTTGTTTTGGCTTGTTGCAGCACATATTTTCATCTGTAGCACATTTCTTGTCATGCATTTTGGGCTGTTGCATTTTGTTGCCCTTGTTGGCCACCATGCATAAAATCTGGTCACGTGACCAGCAGTGTTTTCCCATGCTGACCTGAGCTTGTCTGCTGTTACAGGAATAGTTTGCATACTGTCATGGAGAGCATGCTGCACAAAACAGCTGGCATAATTTGCTCCTCCTCATCCTCCAAGATATCCCGCCTTTCAAAATAATGTGCTGTAATAATAATGTGGACTTTACACCTGCTTTACAAGTGCTGAATGTAAGATTAAATTTGTAACTTATGTCTACGTTGGAATGATTTCAGCTGGTGCAACCCTTGAGATGTTAGTAGTGTGTAAACTTCATCCTAACTTAGAAATTAGATTCAAACTAGGCTACATTTGAACTTAAGCATAGCTGGTGCAACCCAGCGCTGAACTATAACTGTAACATGAACCTTTTTTTTTTTTTCCCCTTTTAAACAGAAAATGTGTCAAGACTTTAAATATTTTCTATGATTTATTAACGTCTCAATGTACTTTTTTGGGGCAGTAAAACTGCAAACATCGTGTCTAATACAAGTCTTTGCCTCCCTGAGACTGTGAATTATCATGGCTTCCTGATACTAACCAGCTCTCTCTGTCGTGGTGTCTTTTATTGCTCCCACACTGAGCTTTCTCTTTCATCTTTTATTATGGTTTCTTCCCCTCGTAGATATTCTTTTCTTAGTCGTTCTCTTATCTTTCTGTTTTTATCTCTGGCTCTCACCATCCCTCTCACTCTCTCTGTCTCACACACACACACACACGCACATAAAAACCACTGGGTGCAGAAATATCCTCCCTAATGAGATACAACAATATCTAGAACCAGCTCACACACATAAAACACACACACACACATCCACAAACACTCCAACTTACAGCACACACACACACAAAGCCATACAGAGAGAGAAAGAGGGAGACATGCCCTCAGAGTTCTGCAGCTTATGATAATGTCTGTCTCTTCCAATTAGGCACTTCTATCTCTGTAATGTTTTCCACCCTCCTTGCACTCTTTTTCCTCTTTAGTCTCTCCCTTTTTCCCCCCTCTGTCTCTCTCGACTCTTTCTCATTCATTCGTTCACTCTCTAAGCCCCGTTATCAGCCTGTAACCTGTCTCTGACACAAAACAGATGTCTCTCATCCCCTCCTTCCTCCCTCTATCTCTTCCTGCTCCTCCGCCTGTCTATCCTTTCACCTCGTCTTCACCCACCTCCAGTTCTCAGCGCTATATTTTCTGACTCTGCCCTTTTCTCACTGCCTCCTTTTCAGTCCTGACTTTCGTCTCTTCCGAGCCTCGTAGACTACGTTCTCACATTCTTCTCTGTCTCTGGGATAACATCAGTGGCGTAATGATTTCCAGAGGACCGAGTGCTTAGACGAGTATTGTTTGACTCTCTTTGTCAACAACGTCATTCACAAACAATACAAACAAACACTCATAAATCAGTGCTGCTAGCTTGCCACTTAAACTCGCTGTTGTAACTGTGGGTCTGCACTTTGTGACCGTCTGTATTTGTCTTGAGCGTTCTTCCCTTCCTCTGTCTCTCCGAGTTTGTTTTTCATTCATTCATATGCTGATTGATCAAACATCCACTTACCCCTCCTTTCTGTTTCGTTTCTCTAGAGGGATGAGCACATACATCAGCTCATTGCAATATCCATCCCTTTTATCCAATGACCATGCAACCATCTGCCCGTATTTAGAATCCTCCATTCAGACTGTTCCACAATTATTGTTTTCTGCTCAAGAATCCTCTGACCAACCTCCTAAGAGTCTCATAAATCAGCCATATTCGTTTCACACATAGCAAACTTACATCTGCCTATTTATTGCTTTGTTAATCCTCTCTACACTTGTATTTATTCATGCATTCCTTCATTCCCTCTGCTAATCTGCTCCATCTCAGATCACCTAAGGCGAACTCACCTGCTACAAAATAGAGAGAGTCTCATTATCTCTGCCACCTGATGAGTGTGAGCCAGTGTGTATGAGCGGTTGTGTGGCTCTGTTTGTTGCTGTGGTGAGGTTTTTGGGTGCAAATGAGGATATGTGCAAAGTGCACGGTGAGTGTTTGTGTGTGTTCCTCTTGTCATCCCAGAAAGAACGGTCATCTCGCAGCTGTTCTACAATTTATGTCTATAATTACGGGGTACATGTGGAGGAAAATGTTGCACTAAACCAAGAGTTTTATCCATGTGAGTGTTTGTGTATGTGTGTGTGTGTTTTTGCATCCCGGGGTGATAGAAACATTTTCAAAGTATGACACTTTCAATTACTAAATCAGCGGTTCTTTAGCCATGAATCAACCGAAAACTGTGTTGGGAGCTTGTTTCTGAGGGTTCACTCAGAACACAAGAGCATTACTTTGTTTTAATGGGCCCGGGTCCCAGTGTGACACTGAATTTATTCAATCTGGTGAAGGTTTAAGAGTTTGTCTTCTAAATCACACAGTTATAAAGACAATAGGGACACTCCCTCCTGCAATATTCCCAGGCACCCTTCCCTCCATAAATCTAAGACTCCCAGTTTGCCTTGTTTTTTATAGAGGAACTTTGTTGAGGTCTTCCTCAGGGCTGGGATTTCCCACATCCATGTCTCTTTATTCTCATTTAACAGGAAAATAGGCTTATGTCTCATTAAATAGTGTTTCAAATTCAGCAAACATACCACAGATGAAACCTTTTCACCTTATACTTAACTGAAATGTCCAGATAAACACTCAGCGGAGCTAAACCTTTGTTCCACAATAATAGAGGTTGAGATAATTTCTGCTGCACTATTTATAGCCACATAAAGCCATTATACGAAACCATTATCTCCTACCAGTAACCATGCATGACTCCAAAAATTAATATTGACCAAATGGAGGATGGGGTATTTTGCATTTCATGTTGCATGCTGAGAGATCATGATGTATTATAATACATTTTAAATAATAAATCTTGAATGTTGCTCTTTAGGACTTTAATTCAAGTGTACTTTTAACAGTTAATGATTTCACAAATGTGCCCATGAGTTAGGTTTTGTACAATAATGCGTGAAAAGACACTAGTGAAAGGATGTGATAACACACAGTTTAATAAAGAAGTAAAAGTTCCCCGAGCATGTCTTGTTTCCTTGGAGAGAAATATTTTGGATGTTTATTTCTTTTTCATTTTTGTTCCAGTCTTGAATTAGTGGACTTTCAAGTTTGAAGACAATTAAATAATGTACAGCAGGAACTTCTGAGTTGCTCTTTGGGGCCAAAACATAACACTGATGCTCGTATTCCTGAATTGGTTCTGGGGGCTGAAAACAGTCGACAGCCCTCTGTAGAGCAGATGGATCGTTATCTGTTAGCAGTGTGAACACTTTTTGTCAGGTTTGTATTTATCCATTCGACTCTTGGGAGTGTTGGTTGAGGTTCATAAACAAAGCAATAAAGTAATAATTAAGTAAAAGGATAAATTAAGGAAACCATTTCAAGTGTGGTGATTGAGTGAAGCTAACATCCTTCTTTGGGATTTCTTGGTCAAAAATATACACAGAGATCAAACATGTAACAGCTGGAAAAAAGTCTTTTGTGGCTGTAAATATCGTAATTAAGTCAAACACAGTATATCCTTGAATTATGGCTTTTGAAGCTTTGTTCAGACCAGCTGTGGAACTCTCCCCAAAGAGTCATCCGTGGTTCAACTGTGACTTTTGTTCATGCACCTGAGTAATGTTTGCATGTCTTAGGGCACAGTAACTGGGCCCCTGCGTGTGTGTGTGTGTGTGTGTGTGTGTGTGTGTGTGTGTGTGTGCGTGCGTGCGCATGTGTGTGTGCACGTGTTTGTGTCCTGCAGTGATCCAGTTTCCAGCCCCAGTAAAAGTAGGCCAGCCAGTTAGCCCATGAGTCAGCCTTTTCTCCTGAGAAAGGCGACTCCCTGACATGACAGCATCATTAACAGCTGACCAACACACCCTACCAGGTGGACACACACACACATGTACTATCACATATACAGTAGATGGACACAGACACATACAGTATAAAAAACCACACAAGCACACACACAGCTGACCTACTGCATGTGTCGTAACACACCCAAAGTCTGCTCTCTCTGCAGTATTTCGCGACGGATAGTGTAACCGTTTGTCTCCACTGGTGTAAAAACGTGACGCTGAGGTCATTCACTCTCAGTCGAATTCAAATTAATGCTGACATGAACCGCGTTGAACTCCGTGATCCTGAGCTCTGGTTTTGATTGGATTAAATGTCGATTCGATAACATCTGCCGGACCTGACTGACCAAAACACTGACGCATTACTGTTAAAGATAAAGTTCAGTTTAAGGATAATCACTAGAAAATCTGGGACACTGAATCAATACAGATACAATGCCCCAGTTTTTCATGAAAGCAGAATCAACATAGCAAACATAAGAAGTAGAGGCAAGCTCATCAAACATTTAACATTCTTCAGTGTGTATTTAAAATGTGTTCAAACACCATTTTGCCTTTGTGCGAATTAAATGCAACTGAGCTGAGCAACACGGAGGATGAGAGGCCTCAGTTCCTGCTAAGCTGTTTTTGTAGACCGATTATGGGCTGGGCTGGATGAATTATTCCTCAGATGGCTCCAGATAAATCCTAAACATGTCAGTGCACCGCAGTCTCCATCTTTTTAATTTATACCAGTGCTATTAAGAAAGGGTATAACAGAGTAAAGCTTTCTGCTGTTTTATGAAATTTTTTTTTTTGCTTCAACTCAATCACTGCAAAAACAATTACAATAGGTCAAATACGCAGTGACGACGCAGCCCGTCTTTTCTCTGCACTCCTCCTGAGGATTTATTTTGACTCAACAAAAGCACATGCCTAATGAAACTGGACTTGCATGTACTTTTAATGTTAGCATGAGCGGTTCATGTGTTTAAGTGCGAGTGTAAACACAGTCTGTGGTCAGAGGCGATAGTATGTGGAATAGACGTGAAGTATGTGCGATGAGATGCGTTTTGAGTGTGTGTTGCTGACAGAGATGGTTTGCGTTGAGTCTTTAACATTTTTGAACAGCTGGTGAAATTGTAAACTCCATTCAGCCACAGAAAAATGAAGTGTTATTGTTTATTACTTATCTTGGCGGGGCACACATTTATTAGTCTGTGTATTTAATGTATGTGCAGACATGTGGTTCATGTTGCATCTTGTCTTAAAGGTCCAGTGTCTAAGATTTAAGGGGATTTATTGGCAGAAATACTATATATTCATAGGCATGTTTTCTTTAGTGTATAATCACCTAAAAATAAGAATTATATTTTTGCTACCTTAGGATGAGCTCTTAATATCTACAGAGGGAGCAGGTCCTCTTCCACAGAGTCCACCATGTTGCGTTGCCAGGTTTTTACAGTAGCCTTGAACAGACAAACCCAACACGCGTTTTTAGCAGCCACCGTAGGTTCTCTTACACACTTTGAAGGGGAAGGTGAGGCTTGGAGTATTCAGTTGTGTACAATCTGCAACCTCACAGCTAGATGGCACTAAATCCTACCCACTGATCCTTCAAACCTTATGTTTTTGCCATCTGTGCTCCCACATCTATGAAATCTATATGACAACAGCTGAGTGAAGCCTCAGGTGGAACATGGAGCTCCAAATAATTGCTGCAGCATAGGTTTACCTCCTCCCACACACTCCAATTTAATTTCTCTTTTTCCATCAGCTCATTATTGCACAGATTAATATACGTCTAAGGAGAACAGTCAGCCTGCTGTCTTGATAAATACAAGGGAAAATTAGTCAAGCCAATAAGGGCAAACCTGTTTGAATGTGTTATAATAGGACGACAATGGAAATAACAGGTAGTATAGATACAACTGATTTACTGGAGTTGATTTGATGCAAAAAATAACCTTTCATGTATCTGAAACCATAGGCGAAGATGTCATGTGCAAAGCAATGCTTTTCCTAAGTGCTCTTCCATGCAGGAATAATTTTCCAATTATTTCCAGTTATATAATCATTATTACTGTGAAATGAAAGAATTCAGACCCCTTTAAAATTTTCATATAATAGAACAGCAAAATGGAAAAAACACGCTCATGATGGGCGAACCTAATGAGGCGCCAAAGCAAAATGTGTTTTTCACTCTAAAGTGTACTGTTGTTCTAAAGCAACATTAAAGACGTGAAAGTAATGAAGTCGTCTGAGGCGTCTCAGTGGGCAGTGGAATACTTTCACAGTATAAATTACATCAGTGAACTTGGGTAATACAATGATTACGTTACTCATTACACTTCTAGCAGATAATCAGTTGCAGAGTATATTTTGAAATGAATCTTCCACCTGAGCGCATGTGGTTCACTGTAAACTACAATGGAGTTCCTTTCCCAGCCCTCAGTAAGAGAGTTTTACTCAGTAAAATGAAAGAGGTTGCACTGCCTGTTTTCTATTTAAACACAGAAAAATCAGTGCACACTGAACCAGATGACTAGCTGTTGTCTGTCTTTTCGCTGTGATGCAAATGTAAAGCTGGGTGGACCGTGACATGTGTCTTGTTGATATGCCAGACTTAGCGGGCATGACTAATCTGTGATGACACCATTGATGTGAAAATGTGAACAGATGTAGCAGCAACGTGTGTTTTGTAATGCAAAGCGTGCAGTCGAGTTTCCAGGTAGAGTAGGTTTGATTTATTAATAATGCCTCTGAAGAGCGTGGCTGCAGTCCTTTTCATGTATTATTTTGCTTGTCCAACGCTTCAGTGTATTCCAACATTATTCAACATAAGCGACGGTATCACCATTAGTCCTGACAGTGACAGCACTAATGCATTGTTGTTGGATCAATCCATCATTTGTGTAAATGAAAAGCTTTGAAGACTTGTGATCATCAACAGTTATTGTATTGATTTACTTCGTCAGATAAGTTTGGTACAGAAAGCATCATTCATGCATGTGTACACACAGTTTTTTTAATGTTGATATTGCTGCTGCTGCTGCTGCTCCAGGAGGTTATGTATTGTCAATATGACAGTTTAGGCTACTGCTGCATATTTGCAGTCAGTCTAATTCAGCCATTTACCCATTATCCGAAGTCTTAGAGTTAAAGGCTGGAGTGAAAGTGATGCAAAATAAAATATCAATTTAATGCTCTTTATTAGTTAGTTATACGCTTTTAAGGTCGTAACTGCACAAAAATGAAGGATTAGCAATAATGTATTTTGTTGAAAGGGATCACAAGTATGGAGCTGTAAAATCGATTTGCCACAATGGATGGGAATGCTCCAACATTATAAAACACATAATTCAAAACATGAAAATCCCTCACCGATCACAAATGGCTTCATGAAAAGTCGAGCGCAAAACAGAACTCTAATGTCGCTCCACTGCACTTTATTTCCCACCAGATACTCGAATCAAACTGGCCAAAATAATGGGTGGTGCATTGCAATGATTTAATTAGCACTGCCTTTGATCTGTGAACAACTTCAATGAGTTCCAGCTCTGCAATGTATGAATTTTTTGTTTGTTTGTTTTTTAAGCATTTCAACTCTCAGCCGAGTGACTGGTCTTAGCCTCAGGGGCTAAGGATAGTCCTGGGCTGTGTCCTAGTTTTGCACTCAAATTCTAAATGAATGTGCCGTGCTGTATGTTCACACCACAAATATCCAAAATATGATACAACCCTGATTCCAAAAAAGTTGGGACGCTGTGTAAAACGTAAATAAAAACTGAATGCCATCAGTCTTCCAGACCTCGTGTATTAATATCCTTTAAACAGTCATGTGCTCACAAAGTGGTGAACCTTGCTCCATCCTCGCTTGTGAATGACTGAGCCTTTCCAGGATGCTGCTCTCATACCCAATAATGATACTATCTACTGTTACCAATGAGCCTGTTTACCTGTGGAATGTTCCAAACAGGTGTTTTTGGAGCATTCCACAACTTTCCCAGTCTTTAGTTGCTCCTGCCCCAACGTGTTTGAAACGTGTTGCTGCATTTACAAAAATCAATGAAGTCAATGAGATAAAACATTAACTATATTGTCTTCGTGCTGTTTTCAATTGAGTCCATGTAAAAAGGGATTAGCAAATGATCACATTCTGTTTTATTTATGTTTTGCGCGGCTTCCAAACTCTTTTTGGAATCGGGCGTTGGGTATAAAAATTCTCACATGCAGACTAAAATTTCTCCGGCTCTGAGATTCACACTATTGCCTCACAGCGCAATAAAAAAACAGAGATGAAGAAGCAGCTCACAGCTGGGAAAACAGACTAAAAGTTGTGGTTGAAAGTTTGCGTGGTGTGACATCTCTGCTGGAAGCTCAGACAGCAGAAACATTCAGTAATAAATCCTTTTTGAAGTGATGAGTTTTACCAGTTATTTCTGATGCTTCAGCACTGACAGTTCCACAGCAGCTGACGTCCATTGTTGCACCCTTTGTATCATTTACTGCCCATGACGTTATTTTCTTTCATGCTTATGGCCAAAATACATTTCAAAATACATTCAATGCATAATTCAAAGTAAGAGTATTTGGAGGACTCAGAATACACATAGTAAACAGCACTTGGCAGGTGTGGGTGCAGGGTGGTGCGTGGAGTCGCTCTGCAGGCTGCCGTGAGTTTTATTGCATTTCCCAGAGAGAGGCATATGATGTCATCAACATGTGTCTCATCTACAGTTAAGACCCCATTTCCTGGTTTGACAGCTGAGCTGGGGATAAAGAGTTTCTGTTCTCATAATATACACAAGGAAAAGTGACCTTCCGAGCGCTCGCACTCCCGCTAGGTGTTTTCTTTTCTCACTCTGACTCTATACACACTCACACAAGCGCTCACTCTGTATCTGTCCCACATTTCTGAACACAACTTCAGCTGCTGGCATTTCAAGAAGTAAACACTCTCAGTTCTTTCCCATTTTTATTTAGAAAATGAAGCTGTTGAAAATATAGCGAGCCTTCATCGTGACTAGTGAGACATCAAACATACATAATAATATTTCATAATTTCTCCCTTTTACGACAAAACACTGACGTCTTAACAGTCTTTACAAGACAAATAATTTAAGGACAAAAGGAAAACATCAAAAAAAAAATAGAGCAGGAACATAAAAAGCATGAGGTGCTGGCTTTGTGCACAAGCTGAGGGCAGGCTCTTACACGCACATTTATACAATCTTTAACATCAAAATAATCAGGAAGATTTGCACCGGATCTTATTCTGCCCCGTCATGCTGTGAGAATGTGGGATACAGTCAATGGTGGTAGAACATTATATATCAGGGTTTGAAATAAGTCACGAGAAGAGCAGGTTTAAAAAGTCCTGAAGAGGCCGGTGTTCGGGTGGAGCATACTGCTGAAGCCCTCTATCATCTTATCCGTTTAATGTAACGTGTGGGCAGCATAATGTAAATAAGGCTGCCAGTTTACGTTACTATTTGCTACATATGCACTACAAAATACAACCTTTTTGTAATATGTAGTTTATAAATAAAAAAAAAATGCAAAAAGTATTTCCATAGATAATAAGGTAAATATCACGTTGAATTTTTGAATCATAGTATAGTATAATTTGTGAATGAAGTGTCAGTTTGTAAGGTTAAATGAATGTGCCCGTAGACAGTTGTGAGGGACAAACAGCCTCATGTTGTATCTACAATATTCAGTGACCCAGTCAGTAAAATACTGTGTTATACTGTAGTTCAGTGTTAGTGAATGAATACATGAAGTAATTAAACAAGGCTATCAAGCCACATAAGGCATGCTTGTCTTTCAGCATCACCAACATGTTGGTTTTTTTTGTTTGTTTTTTTTTGTTTTTAATTCTTTTTTAAACACTTTAGTCTTTATTGCCTTTATACAAACAGAAGTAAAACAAAAACGTCTAAACTGCATAGAGGGCTTGCAATGCAGTTTACAGTACTATTTGCTTATTAAACTTGTATGCAATAATTTACATTACTGTCAATAAAGTTATACAGTGCCAATGTCTTTATTTCTAAACCTAATCCATTTTTCCCATTTTCTGTAAAACTCATCGTCTTTCACTCTTAGAGAATAAGTCATTGTTTCCATTACAAATATTTCTCGTACGATATTGAACCACTGTCTATGTCTGGGGGGGTCTTGTAATGGCCTTCCTGCCAGCTGTGAGTAGAATTTTGACCTCCTTTCGCAATTCTTATGTTGTTTTCCTTCAAAGTGAAAACCTCGTAGGCTGCAGGGTTTTTTCCACAAAATCATGTTTTTGGAGTGCAATATTAATTTTTGTCCATATTGCCCAAACCTACATGTTGGGCAGGGAAACAAAACCAGTGTTGCAAAATCTTACTGCACTTAGCTTCATTTTTTTCCCCTGAAACAGTCCACATGGAACAGATGTGGGCATTTACATTTGTGCAGCAATCTTTAAATGTGCTGTGTATTTTATGTGACTTCCTCAGTCATCACTTCAAAATGGGTTTTAGGCTGATGAGACAGACAACAAGGCACGACAGGTTTAGAGCGTACCACCAGCTACATAAAACACAGATGGTTGGTTTATGCACAGAAAACTGCATGACACTGTGTCTGCAGAAACTCGCCTCACTCCTGGTATAAAACATTACAGTATTGAAAACAAAGTCACAAAATACATATATGACATGTACCTGCATATTATTAGTAGTGTCTTTTCTGAGATTCAACAGTATCTCCTGCACAGAGCCTTGCAGTTCCTTTGGGCATGTGGTGTTATCAGCAGAGGAGTTCATTCGCCAGTACAGACGACTGGTGGAGTCTGTTTTTCTGCTGCATGTGTGTGTGCTTGCTTCACCCCATTATATAACATGCAGGTAGGTCGCCTTGCTGTCCACTCCTATTACATTTTTGGCGGTGCATCTGTAAAATCCTGTATCCCTACTTGTCGGGTTTTGTATCACCAAGGAACCCTGAGGACTAAGGTAGCGGTTGCCATAGATACGAGCCTGACCCATCACCCTCAGCTGTGTCAGGTCTGGTGTTTCCCAGGTAACCGTCGCCCGGGGTGTTGCTATAGTCAGGCACGGCAGCTCCACAGCAACCCCTGGGCGTGTGTAGGTCACCGGGGAGGGGCCTGTTGTGATGCGAGGGGGGTAGGCGATGACAATGACGGGAACCGTGATGAGTGAAACTGAAGAGGAGTCGTGACTGGTGGATCTGCAGGTGTAGGTGCCGCGGTCGAACACTGAGGCCTGTTGCACTGTTAGTGTTCCATCCTCTTGGACGAGGTATTGGCCTGAGTCGCTCCTCTCACCCCGGGACAGTACCTTGCCACTGGGCATGGTCCAGGAGAGAGAGCCCTGGTTGTATCCATGAGTTTGAGAAGTAGGGCAAAGCAGGCGAAGGGTCTCTCCATTAATGATGCTGACCAAGGGAGCTGTTCTGGTGCTCACTGCTGGCTCTAACACAGGGCCAGTTGAACGGGGTGGAGGGCCAATTGGGCGAGGCGCAGTCGGTAAAGACGAGCTTCTGTGTAGAGGCGTTTGATTAGCTGGGATTCTTGGATTAGGCCTCTCAGGCTTTGAAGTCAAGGATTGATCTGAATCCAGTAAGCGAGGCGCCTCAATTAAACCAGCACTTCCCTGCATAGGTCTTTCCACAGCCGGTGCCCTGTGTGGAGCTCTGGCCTCCTCCTGTGGCTCAGAGACCTCCAGCTCCACCTGTATCCTCGTCTCTCCTCTCTCACCTCTAACCACACATACCAAGGTCCCGCCATCACTCATCCGCACGCCTCTCAGTTCCAAAGAGCCGTTTCGGTGCACGGTGAGTCGGCTGCCATAATAAGGAGCTGGCAACACGCCATTACCAGGCAGAAGCCAGGCCAGACGAGGGGGAGGGGAGCCTTGGGAGGGGCATGGCAAAAGAACAGTTTGGCCTTTCACTGCTCGTTGCTTCGCTGTTGTTACCACGCCCACAGTGCCTGCATTACTAGCAGCTATACCAGTACTGCTAGAGCCACCTCTGTTCCTACTGTTGTCATTGGTCACTCCGATATTACTACTCCCACTGAACCCATTTCCTCTGAGTGTGCCAGTACCAGTACCTATCTTGCCATTGTCTCTACCAGTGTTTGCATCATTACCTGCCTTTGCTGCAATGACTTCATTATTATTAGCCCCAGGATTCCTTTCTACACTTTCTCCTCTAACTGTGCCGTGACTGTTGCCCACGTTGTTACTACTACTTATGCCAGGTCCATTTGTATTTATTCCAATGTTATCTGCATTAGTGCCTATATTCCTGCCCACCCCAACACTGATTACACTGCTATCAATTTGAGATGTAATTCCACTGACAGGCCTGTTGAGTCTATTCTGACTATCACTCCTAAGAGCAGGATTAAAGCCACTGCTTGGTGTATTAATGCCATTGTTTGGTACAATGTTTCTTATCCTGCCATTATTATCAGTATAGCCATTATTGCTGTTGTTATTGCTACCAAGCCTGCTTGTGACTCCGTTGGTAGATCCATACTGGACTATCCCTGCATTATTAACATTGTCCCCAGATCTGCTGCTATGACCATTGGTAGCGCTCCAACCTCTTCCTCCGACCTGCTGGCTCAGTCCATGGTTAGGACCCTCCACCTCCAGGCCCACCACCATTCTCCTCTCCCCAGCTGAGTTGCTTGCTCGGCATGTATAGTTTCCCGTGTCAGTCTTTTGAGCCCGGCGCACCTCCAGTGTTCCACCTGAAACCACCACAACCCGCTCAGAATAAAATCCGGATCCCAGACTTTGTGGGATGACACGGTATGCTGGGGAAAACCATGTGACTGTCGGGGTCGGATCTCCTGTGGCCTGGCAGCGAATTGTGGCGGTTGTCCCCTGATGGACTTTGATGACGTGGTAGCCTCTGTCATCACTGAATGTTGGTGGGGATGTCATCATGACCTTCACTTTGACCTTAAAGGATTGAATTTGAGTGAAGGAATTAATTTTAATTCATTTTATGTGTAATGTGACTAAGTAAATTAGATACTAAAATAATAAAATAAATTCATTATCTTAAATCTTCCCCAGGGGAAAATGTTTTTTACCTTCATGCTGTCTCGTCCTCCTTGATTCTCAGCATAGCATATATACTCTCCTTCTTCTCCCATACCCACTGCTGGAACCAGTAACGTCCCATTGTCAAACACGGTCAGCCTTCGTGCTCGCCCTCCTCTGTCTTCCCCCTGCAACACGCTGTTCACCATGGTTCCATCTGGTAGGCTCCAGCGGACAGCTGGGTCAGGCAGTCCTGATGCCTGGCAGTCCACCTGCAGGGAACAGGATCATTATTTCTATTGTTTAAAAGTTTTGTGGCTTTTATTTACTGAAAGCTGAACTTCTGAGAATTCTTAAGAAACAATTTCTGTCTATAAGGAGGAGTGACACATCCTATGCTATATATTTAGGCTTTTTTAAGGCTGTATTTAGGTCCTTAAAAAAGAAACTCATGGTAGAAACACTGCTAAGCAACCACACATTGAGATGCATTCAGAAAATACTATTTAAAGCTCATAAATGTAATAAATAAATAATATTAAGGGCAACATATTCTCTCAATAATTCTGTGTCTTCTTTCTTGCTTTTCACCCTGCTTGACATTATCTTTCATTGAGCTGTTGAATATTCATGTCTGAAGTACCATCCCCTAAAGGCCGTTGTTGATGATTCATAACAGACATGACAGGTCTTTCTTTTCATTTTGAGTCAAAAAATATGAAGCACTTTTTGATCAAAAAAACAACCAAAGACTCTCAACCTGTATCATGCCCTCAACAAAGAACAAGGCTGTGAAAACTCTCAACACTGGAGGTGTAGCGGATGGACTGTTTTAAGTTTTAGACAATGATCATAGAAAAAAATGTCAACACATCAGATGGATGGATTAAATGAATGGCGTCATAAATATTGTACTAAATGTACATCTTAATTGTTGTTATTTCTTTGTTGAATCAACAGCATTATTGAGAACTGCACAGCGATAAGAATGGAAATATGATTCCTTGTAGCTCACCTTTAGTGGTTTGCCAAACAACACCATCTGATTGAGTGGCTGCTTGGGCTCAATCTTAGCAGGCTTGGTAGCCACAGAGACACGTAGGAGGCGATAATCATCTGCGACCTTGTTACGTGCGATACAGAGGTAGTCTCCTGTGTCCTTCTCTGTCACTGCCTGGACTGACAGGGTGCCATTAGGATGCACCTTTAGACGGCGGTCAAAACTAAAATGAAAATGTAGACAAAGATACATGCGAAGCACAAAAAGATAGACACACACAATGAGACACAATATGCACTGAATTACAAAAAGATATAATTATACAACCAGGAAAATTAAAGTGATATTTTCACATTTACCGTACCTGAAGTGAACATCCACCAGCTTCCTGCTGGGAGTCCTCCAAATGATGATGGGTGTTGGGTTGCCAGTTACAGAGCAGTGGAGCTGCAAAGCCTCCCCATAGTGGACAGTAGTAATGGAGGGAGATGTAGAGACTATATGGGCTCTACTGAAGGGGGAGATGGGTGAGGGATGCAGCACAGCTGAGGCTCTGCTTTTGTCAGAGGGGGAAGAAGAAGTAACTCTTGTGTTGTTTACAATGCCGGGTAAGACTTTGGTGTTATTTGTAGGCCCTGTGGAGGCTGGGGAGAGAGTGGAGGGTTTTGTTTTGTTGATGTTGGTTGAGTGCATTGGGGAGGCAGTGATGATTTTATTGATTAGAGGAGGCGAGTTGGTGGAACTGGGTTGGTGAGGGTAGGATGATGAGCGAGGAGAGATGGGGGAGAGCGGCAAGGTCCTTGATCTATCAAAGGGAGATGGAGGGGAGAGTCTAGGGGAGCTGAGTGAATTTGAGGGATGGCTGGGTTCTTTTTGGAGTGACAGCGAAGGAGATGGTTTTTCAGTAGCAACTGCTTTTGCCCCTTCATTTATTGCTCCTCCCTGTCTCCTGTCTCCCTCTGGTCCCCTTTCAAGTTCTACCCTCACTGTTCTTTTATCGGCTCCGACAGCATTAATTGCTGTGCACTCATAATTCCCTGAGTCCTGAGGCCCAACTTTTCGAATATGCAGTGTCCCATTGGGCAAGACAAACAGGTTACCGTGGAGAAACTGGGATGGGCGAACTAGAGTCCCATCTGGGATTCGCCAGCGCAGAGTTGGTGGCGGGGCACCTCGGGCAGAGCAGTGTGCATAAACAGACCTCCCTGGAGACAAGAGCAGGTGTTCCTCTCTGCGTTGCTGTATCACCGGCGGCAGCGAGGACACGTGGACACGCACAGAGGCACTGGCAGCACCTGCTGAGTTAGAAGCCACACAGCGATACACTCCTCTATCACTCGGCAAAGTTACTGAGATATGAAGGGTTCCATTTGTGTCCATAGTGATGCGACTGGTGGAGGGGGCAGCAGAGGTCAAGACAGAGCGATCAGGCAGAACCCAAGAGAGCAGAGGACTGGGAACGCCATCCGCCTGGCACTCCAAGTGTACCTCTCCACCCTGATGAATGGTAGCCTCTCTGTAGCTGGCCAGCTGCATCCGAGGGGGGCGGGTCCATGCTTCCAGGGTGGTTAGTAATCTATCATGGAAAAGAAAAGCCCATACATACTCAATATGGAAACACGTAAACAAATTCCATGCATGTCAAATATAGAAATAAAACGAAAACAAGCCATAAGTGTCATATGACACATTAGGAAACACCCAAAGGCAACTCATAGTATGATATGTAATTGTATTTGCGCATGAAAATAGCAACACAACATACACAAAACTAATTAAATTGCAGCTTGCCTTTGGCCTATATAATTAATACTGAAAATATTATGCCCCATGGTCATTCTAACTGAATATACAATGCATCAATATTCATAACTGGTATCAGTAGTCTCACCTGTCACGACCCAGAAAGCTGTGTGCACTGCAGATGTATGTGCCCCTGTCCTGCAGCTGAACATTCCGGATGACAAGGGTGCCATTTGGCAAGACCTCAAAACGCTGAGCCCTGGAGTGGATTGACATCACCGCTCCTGAGAAAGAGAGAAACAGACAGAGGGACAGCGACAGAGAGAAAGCAGCAGTGAGGAGACAGAGCAGGGAAAACAGAGACAAATTGGGAAAGAAAGTTAGAGAGCGAGTAAGAGACAGAGGAGGATCAGGGACATGCCGAGTGGCACAGTGTGAAGTAAAGTCAGTGATGCAGTGCACAAAATGTTCCATTACTTTCTTGCAATATGTCTCTCCCACATGGCAAGCGAGAGAAAAGCTCATTGTGTACATGCCAGTGTGTAATACTGAATGTTAATAGGTTATTTCCTCAGCGTAAAATGTGTTCATATTCGCTCAGTTATATTCCACACTAAAGCTGAGATTGAGTTCAAATCTGTGACTTCAGGATATAAATACAAACCTTTGTTTATTCTTTAAGTGTACAGTCTGTAGTTTTTAACCATTCAAATGACAGGTATATTATACACATATATAACTGTATGCTTGCTTTTCTGGATGAAAAACAAGCATTTCTGTGTTTCCCCGCCAAAATAAAAATATAGCCCTGGAGCTGTTCCAGAGAGCAAGTTTACTGAGCAATCTGGAAAACTTTTTACATCAGCCCATGACTTTTTTTTAAATTTGAGATTTGGCCAGCCTCCAGGTTGATATTTAACATAAATGTAAGCTGAAGATAAAACTGAATCCTGAATTGTACATCCATGCATTTAGGCATGTGCATTTCTGTGTATGCTGATACAAACGTGCACATATCTGCTGCACTGTGTGTACCTGTGGCGACCTTGGTCCATGTGATGAAGGGTTTCGGCTCTCCTTGAGCCTCACAAGCCAGCCTGGCAGTGCTCTCCACTGGGAACGACACTGTCCTGATGTGTGGGTCTGCAATCCTGGGTCTGGATCTCAAAACTGGGGCCTATGAAAAGATTTAGAAAACAAATTTCAGCTAAAAATAAAATAATGAATGATAGCATTAATGACTCTTCAAAACTAGCTATAAGCAGAGGACATCTGAAAGCATCACAACAATGTACGCAACAGATCATTTGGCCGTGTATTGCAAGTATTGTTGTGGAATAGTACTGCAAATTTAATGTAGCATTACTGTGATCCCACATTTAGATTCATTGGTGGTGGACTCAGTGGTTTGATCTGCCAAAGCTTGTCAACAGAGCTCTAGAAATTAATTAACAATTGATTATTTCAAATCTCTTCAGATTAGGCTCTCAAAACACGTAATGTTGTTGATTATGGAACGTAGTGTTTCCCATCTCTTCTTAATATCTGGAAAGCCATGAAATTGAAGAATTGTCATAAACATCCCTCAATAGCAGGTCATGTGGATACAGATTAGACTATTTTCAGATCTATTGTGCATTTCTGGTAAGCTTTTGCCCAAGGGCTTGCAGTTGGATGTTGGATATGTGTGTGTGTGTGTGTGTGTGTGTGTGTGTGTGTGTGTGTGTGTGTGTGTGTGTGTTGTTATTTTCTGCGCCAGCACTCACTTAGAAAAGAAATGTTAATTTGACTTCCACTTGGCTGACAACAGAGAAAAATAGCTTTCTATATGAGCTGCAAACTACATTTAAAAGTGCACTTAAAGAAATGACCAATTGAAAGAGCGACTGAAAGCAAGGGGCAGAAAAATAGGGCATCATTAAATAAATTAGCAATTAAATTAACAAATAAAGAACAAATTATAGTCCTAGCTTGGCTCTTAGTCTTGTCTTAATGTATGTGCCTGCTTTAAGACCCATTTTGGGTAAAAGTACCCACAAAATAGCAATACTATGTTATTTAAATCGATCTGAACTCACCCCAGGAGCAGCAGGGAGCGAAGGGGAGGAGGGCCAGTGTGGCCTGCCGCTGTGTGAGTCTGGAATAGAATTAGCTCCAGGGTTCTTCCAGTCAGTAGGGGGTCGGCTCTGGTTCGGAGCGCCAGAAACAGGCCTCCCTCTGTGGTCAACTTGGCCAACATTCAGCCTCTGTCTGGATGATGCTGTGGTACTTGTTGATGTCATTGTTCTGGTAGTAGAAGGTGCACTGGTTGTAGCTGCCTTTGTGGTGGTTGGAGACGTTTTGGCTGAGATGGTTATTCTAGTAGTAGTGGTGGGAGTAGTAGTTTTAGTAGTTGTAGCAGTAGTAGTAGGAGAAGTAGTGGGGTTGTGAGTTTTGGGAATAGCTTTGAATGAAATTGTAGTACTAGTAGCAGTAGTAGTAGTAGTAGTAGTACTAAAAGTAGTAGAAGGGCTAGTGGTAGTAGTAGTGGGAGTAGTAGATGTAAGAATAGGAGTTGTGGTAGTAGTAGTAGTTTTAGTAGTTGTAGCAGTAGTAGTAGTAGTAGTAGTGGGGTTGCGAGTTGTGGGAATAGCTTTGAATGAAATTGTAGTACTAGTAGCAGTCGTAGTAGGACTATAAGTAGTAGAAGGGCTAGTGGTAGTAGTAGTAGTGGGTGTAGAAGATGTAAGAATAGGAGTCGTGGTAGTAGTAGTAGAGGTTAGAGTAGTTGTAGTACTTCTGGTAGTGCTTGATGTTGGAATAATAATGTCAGTTGTAGTAGATGTGATGGGACTTGTAGTAATAGGAGTAATTGCAGTTGTTGTGGGAAGTGTGTCCTCACTAACAGTAGTAGTAGATGTACTTGCAGTGCTTCCAACAGAACTAGTAGAATGAGTGCTCTTGAGAAAAGCTGAAGGAGTTGCAGTGATTTTCGCAGTAGTTGGTGCAGTAGTAGCGGCAGTGGTGATGGTTGACGAAGCAGTGGAGGAGAGAGTGGCCAAGAGAGAGGTGGAAGAGTGGGACACATATGGTACATCCAACAAATTCCTCTCCAGCTCTTCATCGTGTTTGCTTGAGGGTCTATCGACATGTTTGCCCAAAGCTGTGTGTGTTTCTATGTGTGTCTGTGTGCCATGTGTATGCATCCTGGCGTCTGCATCTGGCTCATATGTCTGTGTGATGGTAGGATCAGACTGAGCCAGTGCTGGTGTCGGTTTGTTGAAGAGAGTGGGCTCTGCAGTGTTTGGGATGTTGGCTGAATGAGTCATTGTGTCTTTATGTGTCTTTGTGTGAGAGGGGGATAATGAAGAGAGAGTGGAGGGAGAGGGAGGCAGCGAGGGGGAGGCAGATTTTGAAGTGGAGATACCAAGAGTGTTAGAAACAGGGAGAGACAGAGGATTCTGTGCCACACTGTCCCCAATGTGGTCACTCCCTGTTAACAAAATAGCTGGAGATGCGGTTGTTGACGCCAGCAATAACATATGAATGTGATCTGCAGCAGTGTCTGGTGTCACAGTTTGAGATGTAGGGTCAGGGAGAGGTCGGGATGGGGTCAAAGGTCGCCCCCTGGGCCTGTTCATGATTCGTCTACGCTGTCCGATCCTCCTGCGAGAGTTCCAAGGGTTTTGAGGCCGAGAGTTTGGAACCAAATTAGGGAAGAGGCCCTGCCGGGGTCTCTGAGGCCTGATTCTAGATGGGTTGGGGTTTGCTTCACGCTCATCTCCATCACCTGGTTCTGGGACAATTTCATTTGTTCCTGAGATTGGCTTAGATGTGACCTGTTCTTTCCACGTCTCTGGGTTTGTCACTGTCTCTGTCGAACCTGCTTTCTCTGTCTGTATATGTGTCTCTGCCTCGTTCTCTATATCTGTCTGTGTTTCTGTTGTCCTCACCATCTCTTTCGTTATCTCTGTGACAGTTTGAGCGTCTGGTTTTGTTTCTCTGTGTGTTTGCATGTCTGTGAGAACAGGGCGAATGGGCTGTAGGCCTTCTTCTTGTAGATCAGCATCATCAACAGATGACCCTTCAGTTTCTGCTCCCTCAGCTCTACCTTTCTCTGTAACATCATCTCCCTCATGTCTTCCAGTATTTCCGCCTCTTCCCATCGGTTCAGCTGTGGGCCTTCCTGCTGCGATGGGCTGGCTGTTATTGGTGTTAGCAGTCTTTTGTCGTATTTTAGCCAGGAGGTCAGCCCACTTCTGAGGGTCTATCCTTTGTTTGTTTGTGGTAATTCTGTGTCTGTTCTCAAAGCGGTTTCTTCTGTGGTCAGTGGCTGATACAGGCCCTCCTCTTCTTAAGGGGCCTTCTCTCATGGGCCCACGTCTTCGGGGTTTTCCGATTGGATAACGCCTGTTTGGGGAAGGTTGGAGAGGTCTTGGATGCTTACTACTGCCACTAAGAGTTCTCTCTTCCTCTTCTTCCTCTTCATCCCCCGATCCTTCCTCCAGTTGTAGTAACGGAGCTCGTATCTTAGTTGACCGGCCAGCGGCTGACTGTGGCCCTCTGGGAAATGAAGTCCTAAGAGGAGGGAGACGTCGCATGTGTAAGTCCAACTCCATGGACAGAGAGTCACTACCATACTGGTTGACTGAAATGCAGCGGTAATGACCAGCATCCCTCTGAGAAGGGTTAGACAGGGAAAGACTCCCATTTGATTGTACAGTGAGCCCACCTGATACAGCTAATCCCTGCTGTACTATGGTCCCATCCGGTAACACCCAACTCCAATGAGGTACTGGTGAACCAGATGCCTCGCAGGAGAGGCTGACGGGCTCCCCAACTGTTCCCGTGACAGGAGGTCCCACTTCCTCTCCCGAAGGTGGAACAGAGGACTCTTCCACTACCAGACGCAGGGGGAGAACATCTACATCCCTGCCTGCCCGGGCTATGCAGTAGTAGATACCGGCATCTGAGAGCTGCACTTTGTGTAGAAGTAAACCAGAGTTTGAGGCCCATAGTCTACCATCTGGGCTTTTGTAGGGGGAGATGAGCTTGGATCCATCTGGGAGAATCCACTCTACTATGGGGTTACCAGAACTTAGAAGAGGGCATGGTAGCTCCACCTTACTGTCTGCTGCTGCTGCCAGTGCTGTGGTGGTGTGATTAGTTGAAATCAGCACCCATGGCTGAGAGGTACGGGAAGAGGTTGAGGGCTGAGAGGTATGGTCAGGATGAGTAGAAACTCTTGTTGAGTAAATAAGTTGAACTTTGTGTCCATTGGACTGTGCTCTGTTCAGCTGAATGCTAATGGCTGGCTGTAGCAACCAATGTGGTCTGGCTCTAACAGAAGCTTTGACTCCAGTGTGATAATATCCATCTGTCTCTGCTGACTGTCTGTAGCGGTAGGCCAATGCCGGGGCTTTACTCAGCATGATCTCCCTCTCCAGGCGAACCGCAGTCTCGCTGTAGTAAGCTAAGATCCTCCAAAGTCTCTCATAGCTCTGTCTCTCCACAGGACACTCCAGGGAAAGTGAAAGAGCAAGGGGGATAGGAGAAGTAGAGGCCAGGGAGAGATCTGGAGGAGGAGCAATATCCTGGGACTCGAAAGAGCGAGTGATGTTGCAACTCAGATCAACACTGTACCCCTGTTGGTCTGACAGACCCAGAGAGACAGAGCCTAAAGGCTCTCTGAAGGAATCACTTGATTGGATTTCACTGATTTCTGTCTCTGAAGGTGTGTCTGTTCCAGGGGAGGAGATGACAGGTGAGGTGCACAATAGGTCAGTCTGCTCAAGCAAGCCTTGGCCTTGAAGGGAACTGGGCGAGTCACAGATTGGACACTGGGGGCCACTGGGACATTTCATTAAGCCTGTTAGAAAAAGAAAGACAGAGGAAATGATGTCATAAAGCACAGCCTTACCATCTCTGGCACAGCAGCTGTATTATAGCATAGCAACCACACAAACATATTAGCGCCCATCGCAGCTATCTGCACATATTAGTGGTGTCATATATTAGTCATGCCAGCTCGTCTTAAGCATTCATTACCCTTTATATCTCTTACTAATTAGGTATGGTTACTTCATCTACTCATAAATCAGAAATATGCATCACTTCATTATTACACAGCAATCATTAGCCTATATTTCAACTGCCTGCACACATCAGCCCTGTCATCATGGATTAGTCATGGCAGGTTAAGTCTGGCATATCAATGAGACACATTTCACGGTCCAGCCTTCTTTCACATCTCAATAACAGCCACAAGACAGACTGGAAGAGATACAGAAAATGAGAGGGGAAACAGAGAGGAGCATGTGATGAGAAGCAGGTGGAGAGATGTAAGAGGTATCAAGATAACAAAACCAGATGTATTAGAAAATACGTTTATCCAATCTCTCTATCATCTGGCTGGATATTGTGTGTTATATTACAGTTCTTAGACTGCTCATAGACTGGAATTATCAATAAATGAGTCTTCTCTTTTCCATGTTCCTTCTCACCTTCTCTCCTTATCTGTTTAGTCACTCAGCTACCACATTTTTGAATCACTGAGTGAGTTAATCTGGCTCAAAAGCACATCAAATGGCTGCCATAAAAAGTACGTGCACATGGAAGACAAAATAACAAGGAAAACAAATAATATTTCAGATGTTTCAGTCACCTGGATGAGCCAGAGTCCAAGTGAGAAACCAGTTCATCCTACAGTCACAGCTCCATGGATTAGCTTGCAGCACAAGACTCTCCAGCAGAGGTGCTGTCGCTAAGGTCTCTCTGGGCAGAGTGGTTAGGCTGTTGTTGGACAGGTCTAGGTGTCTATGGGAGAGAAAACAGAGTAAAGAAAAGATTTAGATGATGAGAGGGAGGCAGAGCACCAAGGTTGAGTCAAAGTCAGAGAGGAATGGAGGGATGGATGAAAGAGTGGGAGTGGGCAGTGAAAGGTGACAGGTTAGGGGTGAGAAAATCATCCATCATTTTAATCATTTCCATCATCACCTTCACGTCCAGACTCTGCAGTAGTAATACAAGTGGAGCAGAAAAAGGGTAAAGAGACAACGCTGTAGCTTTATCATCAGAGGTTTATTTGTCAAAACACCAGTGATAGGAATGTTACTTTGTTCGTCAGCCTATTGGCTTTTGTCTGAGGACTCAATTACAACACATACTCCAAAAAAGTTAGGGCGTTGTGTAAAATATTAATCAAAACAGGACACAGCCAGTTGCAAACACACTCTGTTTGCTCACAGTGGTTTTACAAAGTGTTCCTGAGCCCATGTAGTAATATCCTTTATACATTCACGTGTTCACAAAGTGGTGAGCCTCCCACGATGCTCCTTTCATACCGAATCATGATACTATCACATTACCAATGAACCTGTTTACCTGTGGAATGTTCAAAACAGCTATTTTGGGAGCATTCCACAACTTTTGCTTTTGCTATTACTTGATTTCCTAAATGTCACAACTTCCCAAACTATGGTTATTACATTATGTGTTTTAATGGTTAAAGCTCACCTGAGTGTAGAGAAGTAATATGTATTCAGGAGGGACAGTGTGCACAGAGTGTGAGGGTGCAGCTGATGCAGCCTGTTCCCTTGCAGACGTAGCAGCCTGAGGCTAGGCAGCTGGAGCAGGGCCCGGGGGTGGATGTGCTGGAGGAGGTTGTGATCCAAGTACAGGCGCAGCAGTGAGGTCATGCCAGAGAAGGTCAGCGATGAAGAGATCTCTCTCAGCTTGTTATAGCTCAGCTTTAATATCTGTGGGGGCGGAGGAGATGGAGTGAGCGGAAGAAAAGACGGACTAGAAAGGCAATCAAATATTAGAGATCAAGGCTGATGAACAAACCAAGTCTGTGCTGTGATCATAAGTCGATCACTGGACACCAGATGCTTGTAAATTGAATTTATGACAAATGACACAGTACGAGGGGAATTGGAATGAGGATGAAGAGGGTTGGGTGAAAAAACTCAGTGGAAGCAAAAATACTGGATATACTCAGTGTGTAAAATATAAGGAAATACTTCTAGCAGCACACAATCTCATTTGTAAAAATTGAGAGAATATAAAGCACGTAATCAGACAATATAGTCATGCTGTGAGTTTATCAGGTGAAAGCAGAGAAAAGGGATATTCTAGCACTGGGGGTCCTCAACTTTAAATATGAAATTTGGCCTTTTATCCACAGCAGAAGACTCAAAGCTATTCTAGTCATGTGTGGAGAACCCAGCAAATTTTAAGAAGACGCACCATGAAAACCAGGTTGTGAAATTGTGTTTCTGTGAGCCTTATGATAAATCTGCTCTCCAGGGAGGCTACTTAGCTGGAAGAGTTCCAGCTGCTGACAGATGTAGCACGTGAAGATGTCAGCACATGGAAATATGGATCCCATTATCACACAATGGCAAATATATCAGCGTCTGCCTGGGAGATGAAGGGAACAATTGCTTGTTGAGTAATATCACTTCCCCACGGACTGCTAACTCTGCCCTTAGGTTGCTGCTAAAATGTCCAGTGTGTTTCCTGTCAGTGAGCAGTGAAAAAATGATAGCACATAAATTATGCAGTGGTTGTACAGAAATTAGAAAAATGTGCTGAAAATGTGAAGAGAATTATGTAAACTGTTATGTTAATTAGCATACTGATTTCACAGATCAAATGTAAAATTGATCCTATTATAAATCCATTAGTTTTTACCAGCATGAATGCAAGATTTGGACACATTCATCAATATAGCATCCTCTCTAAGTTGTACCAAATCCTTTTGACAAATATATCTGGGTAATCCCTGGATTACTCGTGTTGTTAAAAACTGAAATCTGTTTGAGTGTATTCATCTCTCAAAGTTAGGTAGCTCTGCACACTGTAAACCCCAAGTACTACACGTGTAGAAAGTTTAAGAGCTGAGCTTTCTGCAACAGCACATTTGAAATAGTGCAGGAGCCCCTGCATGGTCCTCCCTGCCCGAGGCTGGACAGGGATTAAAGTCAGTTCTGTGGAGAGTTGCTTCAGGCTTGATTTTCACATCTGTGTCCTGACAAAACCTTCATCTCCAAAGATTCAAAGGTTAAATATTTTAGGAAACACTGGTTTATTGCCCCCATTAACAACCATATGCTTTACAATCCAGCATGGATGGCTTGGTTTGGCAAAGGATGGTTCAAGACATCTTCAGTGTTGGCTGCTGTGAGCTACCTGGGAGAAGTGGAGGGTTCTGTAGGATCATCTCCACCAGCTCAAAATGTTGTCTGTCTTGTCTTTTGTTACCTGTCCTACCCAAAAATCAGTTTGATTTTGGATCTTTTCATTCGTGCACCGCAATATTGAAGCGTTCAGTGCATGCTGTCGTTACTCCTCTCCCTGTTTACCTGCAATGATTTCATATCCCTGAACACTGCATCTGGGAGATGGTGAAGGTCATTGCTGTGGAGCATCAGAAGCTCCACCTTCTTTAGCCCAGCCAGAGAACTGTCATGGATCCTGCTGATGCTGTTGAACCTATGGGATCACAGAAACTGCTATCACGTCAATAAGTCAACAAATATTCCTTTCCTTGTTGGCTCATCACTTAACTGTTTCTAAACTCTGTGGGTGTGTTTGCGAGGCAACTTCAGCTCAGAATCTTATTTGTGTAAGTGTATGTGCTTTCATGCATTCACTCACCCTAAGTTTATGCGGCGTGTGTGTGCAGGCAGGCCTGGAGGTATAGTGAGCAGGGAACGAAAGGTACAGTGGACTTCGCTGGCCTGGTAGCAGTTACAGCTCCTGGGACAGGCCTGGCCCATGGGCAACACGAGTGTTAGCACCAGGAGAGTCAGCAGTGGCACCGGCACACGCACACTCCGGTACATCTTCACAAGAGGAGAAGCTGCACTGTGATTATCACTGCCAGAGAGAAAAAGGAAGTGAAGGCTGATGGAGAGCAGTAAAGTGCAGCACAGTGACATGTCCCAAAAATCCAGATGGGAGTCTCTCTCTCTCTCTCTCTCTCTCTCTCTCTCTCTCTCTCTCTCTCTCTCTCTCTCTCTCACTTCCTCACGCACACACATGCACACACGAGTCAAGTCAGTTTTATTCATACAGCCCCAAAACACAATTTTGACTCAAGGGTGGTTGCAATCTGTACAACACATGACCCACTCTACCCTCTGACCCACACTAGAGCCACACTGACACTTTGCACCTGTCTCAAACAAAACACAGACTCTTGGGCTATCCTCCCATGCACACGCCTGTCCAGAGGCTTAATTGAATGACAGATATATCACCATATACAAAAAAAGTCAGTATCAGGACGACTTAACAACAAATGGAGATGTAAAAAGCAGAGATGTAAAATTAGACCCTACAGACTCTCTCTCTCTCTCTCTCTCTCTCTCTCTCTCTCTCTCTCTCTCTCTCTCTCTCTCTTATCTAATCTCACACACGCGCATAAAGGCACTAAAACCATTCATATTCATCAAACCTACTGTAGTGCGATAGCTGTGAGAGGCTTTTCAACTTGAAGCTGCAATTTAAGTAAATTACGCACTGTAGCGTGAAGCTTCCGAGATAAATAGATTATTGTAATGCATAGTCATGGTTGATAAGAACATACCTTGAAATCCTTTGGTCCGTAGGAGGGAGTTATTTCACGGAATTATTCATTTTGCCCATCAAATGCTGATTTTAATCCAACTGCAGGGTTCGGAAATTTGATATGCAATTAACCAGTTTATTCACCCATAAACTGCGAGATTGTTGAATAGAGGAGATCTCCCCCTTCAAAAAAGTTGTCTGCAGAAGAAGTCACAGTAGAGAGCGAGGAAAAACGTGAAAAGTATATCACTTCTGTCAACTCCGCACAACAGCGAAACGCTTTCAGGAACATCCAACAGGTCCTCTTGTGCGTGTCCTGAAGAGAAAAGTAGCGCAGGAAGCGGCAGGCGGGCTATTTGCAAACGCGCCTGGCGCTGTGTGAATGTGCGTGTGTGCGCGGTTGTGTGGTTGACCGTGGGTGTGTGTGAGTGTGTATTTGAGCTTAGCAAAGGGGACTGGAGTGAACTTTGAGTGACGTTCATGCAGAGGGGTTTGCACAAGGAGGAGCTTTCTGGGAACGCACGGAGGTAACAAGTCACTGCGCCTCAAGCTGCTCCTCTCAAATCCTTAAACGCTGCATGCAGGCCACAAAAGCGGACATCTTCCTGATGAGCTGCAGCTCAGTTTACACCATCTGTCGCAACTGTGGCTAAACGCCTTTGATAACTTCTCTGCTCAATCTATCTAAATTAATTAGAGGATTAGCGGTGTGCTCCAATAAATTGTTAGCAATACCTTTTTAAAGTCTTTTCTTGCATGTGGTGGAAGCGGCAGCAGGAACTTAGCAAAGACTTTTTGGAAAAACTGAGTCTATTCCACCAGACTCCTGCCCCACCCCTCCAGGAATATTTGACCAGCCGTGAAAAAAATCTAATGAAACTTTCTGTTTATATGAGTTTTTACTCAGTTATTCGTTCATTTAGCCTTTCCATTTTTCTTTTCTGTAAACCAGAAGCTGTTTCAATGGCTTTTCAACACAGCCAGGATACAATGCTGGAGGAGGAATACTAAATTCCATTCTTTGCTTTAATTGAATATTTCTTGATTGAAACCAGCCAATTTAAAGACCTGTCGTCTAAAAAACATCTGATTTTAGTCTTATGTTACCCTCATTGGGTCGTTAAAACCAAATTCCAGAAATAACACAGAGGACATGACCTGTGTCACCAGTGGGAGTTAAATAGAGTTCTGTTTATAAGATTTGGACCATGTTTTTTTTTAATTGTTTTGCAGAATTGAGGTGTTTCAGGCTCCAGCTAATGTATCTCCATTCTACGTACATTTAAGCCCATTCAATTTAAGACACAGCGGGATAATGAAGCCTGCACTGAACAAATATTGGGCTGTGTTTCAGTAGATTCATCAGCCTACATAGTTCCGGACAGCTCTCCTGAAATGTGGGTTAGGGCAACTAAATAAGGGATTGCCCTCTCTTTCGTGTCATCTCAGATTCTCAGGCACCCCATAATGATCACACCTCCTTGTAAGAGACTTAAATGAAGGGAGAGCAAAAATAGACTGATGCTCCTCAGCTGTTGTCTCCTGTAAGCACAGTGACCCCCCCACCCTCCATCCTTTAAGGGCCTTCCTTTGTATAATAAAGAGACAAGCAAGTGGGCGAGTCAGTAACATAATATGGGTTTGTTTGCACAGAAGTTTTTAACATTCCCATTAGGTCTCATATACAGGACAATGTCAGTTTAAGCATGTTCATACATGAGCTGAAAGTCCCAGTGAAGCAGAAAGTGTTTTTTTCTACCCACGGCGGGGTGCAGCAGTGCTCGAGAGCAGCAGCAGATGCAAGAATAGGGTCACCACTGAGAGCGCTGTTCTGAATTCTCACATCAGCTGCCCGAATAATGGATTGTAAAATTAATCCTGAATGACTGTTTATCCCCCCAGCTTGACAGTCGAAAAGCGAACATCCGCAAATATCTCTGAAGATGTCATTTGATGCTTTGCAATCACCAGCAAATTTCTCTCTGATGATTTTCAACACATGACCCATCTCCAGCTCCCTATAACCCTTGTTTCTGCAGGCGATGTTGCTCTGTGAGAGCTTAATGGTTCTCATGCTGCACTGATTCCTTGTAGCTGTGCTATGGCTGTGAAAAGCATTAGGCCCGGTCCCAAGTCACTTGATTACAATACTCATCACTGTATTGGAATGTATTAGACCATAATAAATGAATCACTGTCTGTCTGACTGGAAGGAAGGAACCAATGAATACGTAATGTAATATCAATGGTTCTTTGGTGGAGGTGAATGCCTGAAAATCGGGGGAAGGAGTGTTCAGATCCTTTGTTTAAGTAAAAGTATATAAGCATTATCGGTCAAATATACTTAAAGTATCCAAAGTAATAGTATTCATGATGCAGTAAAATGGTCCCTGACACTGTTTTGTTTTTATATGATGTTTTTGGATTAATATTACTGCTACATTAATGTGTATGTTGCACTTCATGCTATTTATCTTGAGCCTTCTGTGCCACTGTTTTTGCAGTTTTGGGGGTTTTTTTTGTTTTATTTTTTTTTGCTTCTTTAGTACTTGCTGGCTGTAACGACTTAATTTCCCTGGCGTGGGATCAATAAAGTCTTATCTAATCTTTTACTGCAGTAGATGTTAAAAGTTGAGCTAATTTTAACTATTTTATGTACTGTTTTGTAGTTTAATCTACAGCAGTGTTTTCCAATTGTTCATTTAGCTGATAAAGTAGGAGGATTTATTTAACCCATGAAGCAACATTTACAGTTTATCTGAAAAAAAAAAAAAAAAAAAATCACCAAATTTTGAGATACATGGTTTACACTGGACAGGAAGGGTATGAAAAACTGTAATCTAAAAAGTAACTAGGAACCAAAGCTGCCAGACAAATGTAGAACAGTAAAGAGTACAATGTTTGCCTCTAAGATGTAGTGGAATAGAAGTATAAAGTAGCAGAGAATGGAAATATACAAAAAAAGTACAAGTACCCCAAAGTTGTACTTAAATAGAGTACTTGAGAAAATGTGCTTTCTTAGTTTCTACCACAGTGAATGAATGAAGGGAGAAAGTAAGGAGGGTTAATCTGTATTAGTACTAATACCTGAATGAATCAGTCAGTCCATTGAATGGCTTCCTTCCTGCACTTCGTCTCACACGCGGTGAAGTTTCTCTGTGTCTGCCAACCAGGTTCTCCCACTGAGATTTTTAAAAGCACACTGGTCATCATTGCTCTCTATCTGTTTGTCTCTGGGGTTTGGAGCTATCTAGGTCAACTAATTGAATGCTGAGTCATGAATTCAGGAAGTAAACAACTCGGTTCCGAGATGAAACCAGCCTGCTGATACATAATTTCAAATCATGTGCATTATGTATTCTTTTTGATCTCGCTTTGATGTGTGAATAAACTCTTTGCAAGTGCTGGCTAAAAAAAAAAAATCATTGCATTCTATTAACTTACATGCACCTCCCAGGTCTGCTGTTTGCATTATTGAACTTGACTGCAATGTTTAAGCTCTTTTCTCTAATTAAAGTGCATTTTGTATTTGATCTCCATGTTGGAGGAAGAGGTGGGAAGGTGCAGAGGTATTTGTACAGAGATACTACATAATATCTGGATATGTTTATTGAATTTCAACATGATTATTTTGTCATTAGTCTTACTTAGTTAATGTATTCAGGAGTTCACATAGGTCACCTTGCATAATGAAATAAATGATTGAATGAATTGCAATCTCCTCCATGCAAGACCCCCGTCTCTGTCAAGGTCACTCCAAAAAGTGAAAACAGGAATGGAGGGATCAGAGAGGGCAGGAAGCCAAGATCTATCCTTAGAAAAACCGAGACCTTCAATTATGTTCTTCTTGACCTCAGGCTCCAAGCAGGTTGAGGCTGCAGGCTCATAAAGTGCTGGTTAAAGGCAAGAACAGGTTGTCCAGCACAGACCAAGCACTGTCACTGCAATCAGCATTCTTCACTGATCAGTTTCCCACTAGTGTAACTGCAAGACTGATATAATGTGATTACTGTCATTGCATTAATAACAGCATGAACCAAAACCAAAGCATGTTTACTTCATTAACATTACCCTGAATCCACAATCTTTCCGTACATATTGTATATTAAAAGGTAATAACTGTTCTCCAAATAAATGGTTTTAAATTTTTATTACATTGCCTACATTAACTCTGGCTGACTTTGGGGAAGAGGTGTTCTCTTGAGGCCTGAGGGCACACTGAGACACCGGGACCTTGTGTTCTGTTATTGATTTGAGGCTCCAGCACTCCATGGGGTCAAGGCTTGTCTGGCCAAAGTAGAGCCTGGAGCTTAGCAGCCGAGTAGACGGCCATGGCAGGGATCCACTGGCCTGATGGTTCTATGGTCATGAGGACTGTTTTTTTTTACAATGTGTTAGCTTTAGTCTCTGTTGGAGTAAGAACCTCCATTCTGACCTTATTTCTACCCTGTTCTATGACATTATATAACTTCATAGGTGAGTTTGTGGGGCTATAGAGAAATAGAGAAATAGAATATGATTAAAACGCAAGACCATATATATATCAGAATTTACAATACACAGAGCACAGTTTTCATTTGCACTACAGCCATACAAGGAGGTAGGTCTGTGGTCAGTGGGCATGGTCTGAGGGTCACCATGGAGATTGACAGAATCTGTGGTGAACAATTCTAGATGTTCTATATGTGATGGCCTCCTCTGCTTTAACAGTAACAAGTAAATCCCATGCAAATGAACTTATTTTTAGAATTTGCTGAGTCACATGGCACTGCATGGATCCTAGTAGAATTCAATACACCAGACTGAATGACTTACAATTAACATATTTGCTTGCAGTGCAGACTCGAGTAGAAGGTGTGAGGTGGGCGTTCACAAAGAAACACAACTAAGTCACACATCAATTTCAATATATTATACAAAAAGAAGCACAAGCAACAGCCCAATTAGATGCGGTGTAGTGTAATTACCCATAACCCTGGAACTAATGCAATGAACCATGCTCTGTTGTAAGTGTACATGTTAGCTGGCAGAGTGGCTCAGCTGTTAGAACATTTTACAACCAGAAGATTAAAGAGTGCAAAAAGACATCCTGCAGAAGTGGTTTCAACCAGTGATTTAGTATCTGTAAGATTGATAACAAGGCTTCACTATGGTGCATGGCAGTTATTCAGGTCATCGCTTCAAGATTAGGGAAGTTTCAGCTTTTAGAATTTGGTCTGAGAGCTTGAAGGAGAGAGAGTTCAATCAAGAGATGTATGGTGAGAGGCAACAATGACCACTTATGCTTTCTTGAATGATATACAGAGCTTGTTTCAGTAAATCTTACAGATAGACGGCAGAAAAATGGTCATTGAGATGTAGAACCCATGAGCTTTTGACCCTGAGGCCAGAGGAGAGAGAGGAGGAAAAAGAGTGCAGTTTAAGAAAATGGAGGGGACAAGGTTAAGAGGGGGTCCATCAGTGAGACGGAGGTCTATTATCTGCAGATGGAGTCATTATATTATCACCGGAAGGCAACAGTGAATATGTGCAGCAATACTGCACAACCCTCAGGAGTAAGTATTCAAAAGATTTGAATTTCATAAAAACAACAGAAAACATGAGCAAAGTTACAATTGTCCTATTCGGTTGTAACAGTTGAGCAAGAATAAATAAAAGGGTTAAGAGTTGGATTGTGTCTGGGACCACCCATACTGGAAAAAAAACAAAATCACAGCACTGCTGTTGTGGATAAGCAAAGAATGTCCTTCAAATGTTATAAATTAGACCTGAGACTCTTAACAGTCATTGTGGTTGTGGTTGTGTCTTGATGTGCTTGGAGCTTTAGGCTCTGACTTCAGGGAGAATAGATGGGTCATTGACAGAGAGGAGCAGGAGGAGGAGGAGGGAGAAAATGGGAAAACGGGGGAGTGAAGAGAGAGATGTGGATGTGTGTAGAAATAAAGATATGGCTGCGGAGTTAATGTGGTTGCATAATGCAAGGAGAGAGAGACAGAAGAAGTCCACATCAGGGTGGAGTAGAGGTAGAGGAGAGCTGATGAAGAGAGGACAGAGAGAGATTAGAGGGGGTTGACAAGGGTTGAGGAGTGTGGTCAAGAGAGGTGGGGGCTGCTGTGTGGTGATCCTGGAGGCATGGTGTCTGGTGGCCTGCAGCCATTTACATATGCGCCTCAAAACAGGGGCTTTAAATCAGCATGAAACACCAACACACACACAAAGCGTCACACAGAAAACGCCACTAACAAAAGCTCAGGTGGGACATTCCTTTACTTCTCTCTATCACAGCTCTGTTTCAGCCCTTCCTCTGGTTTTCTGTTGCTCCCCTCTTCTTCCTCCATGACTGTTTCTGTGCCGACAGCTCATTAGCAGGGTTACACATGATTTCATTATATTCTGACAGAACACAAACAACATAAATAACTTAATACTGTCTTAACTTGCTCTAATTAGACCCATGAATTACTCGGGGCCTGCTCATGAAAGATGATTTAATTCCGCGCTTTATTTTCATGTTTCCACACATAGAGAGCAGATTTTACTTTTTAACAAAACCACTTCAAGTTAGATTCCTGTTTATCGTCTCATCATATGACATACAAAATCGACAAATCATGTAGTCCTCTGTGATACCATTGAAATTTCTCAATTACCCAGGCTGGTCTGTTAGCATCTCATGGGATTTGTTAAAGTCAGTAATTGTAAATCTTCCCTTCCTATTGGTTAGATGGAGATAATCCTGCCTCAAAAATATTGTTTGGCATTCTGAGAAATGAGTCTATTTACTATCTAAACTTAGCACCAACACTGGAGACAGCAAGAAATGACTGGCTCTTTGTGAAAAGTGAAAAAAAAAAATGTTAAGCACAACAACCTGCTTGTAGCCTGTACTAAGCTGAGCTAACCGGCTGCTAGCAATAGCTTCATATTGGTATCTTCTCATGTATGTGGTCAAGACAGCGAAACGCTGAACTCTTTCTTTAAAGAGCTGCTGGTCCACCTCGGCTGTGATGGCATGTTTGTGTCTACAGAGGCCATTTTCACCCTGACAAAAATATATTTCAGGAAATCCTAAGCATCTTGTTTTTGACATAAAAATGACCAGTGGCTTTGAGAAAAATCTCAGTTAAACCCCACAATATAGGACTCATACCATTGTGTTCCTGCATAAGAGACCCAAACATCCTTGGGGGATCCTGTCGCTTCTTTTCCTGCCGTTGTCCCTCACAGACAAACACAGCAGTACTTTTTTTTTTTTTTTTGTTATCAATCTGGATCCCAGGTGAGCCAACACATTTCCCCAGTTGCCCTGAAACAGTCGAGGAAACCTTGGTCTGAACAAATAAAGGCTAAAGTGAGTCTTTTTAATGATCTTTTATTTTCTAATGACTCTATCCCAGCTGCAGCTATTTAGACAGTCAATTACTCCAACGGGTGCAGTTCAGCGTTCAGGTCCGTAAAGTCCATTCACAGGGAGGTGTGAGTAAGCTGTCATGCTAACTATCTCAAACACTTGAGGCTTCTGAGCGGTTCTCTCGGCTCCCTCAAGTCCCCCGAGCCTTGTTTCCTGTAGTACTCATAGCCTGAGGCGAAACTTGAAATGCAAGATTCCTTTTTAACTAATTTAGCTCGAAAGTTGACATTCAAGGGGCAGGAAAAAAAAACATACAGAATGCAGAAATGTCACTTTGACAGTAATTGGCACTGGCAGGGCATAATTGGCCCTAAACTGGTTCAAATAAAAATAGTTGTGCAGACTTGTGTTTGCTGTCCAACTTTGAATTATTTTTGCTCCATAACAGCAAAATATTTAATTTTTAATTGCTGAAAAAGGAGAATTTCGGTACTTTACTGATACTCCAAAGGAAATACTGTTTCCTATACTGCCATATCTGCACTGCAGCCAGTGGACTGTTCAGTGCTGAATATGACCACCAGGATAGATGTCTGCTGACACGGATTATAAACCCAGGTCATCTGATTTGAGGGCAGTCTTCCTGAGCAGTACTCTACCCAGACTCTAAATTCTAGCTTTATGTGTAACAGCGAGCTAAACTGAAGCCTCCATGTAGGACACAGACTATTCAAAGTTTAGAAGGAGAGGATGAAAACTTTTTAAACTCGTTCTCAAAATTCAGAGATCACAGCTTGTCCAATGAGCAGATTCGGCCTTGAAACACAATTTAAGCCTGTGTGGCTAACACCTATCTTAAATAGGAAAGAAATGGCATTTCACAGCTTGCCACAGTAATTTAGCTGGTTTACCTAAGAGTGCTAAAAGTGGCAGCCAGCTGACCAGGCCGGAGAGGGGATTTGAATAGGCTCAGCTAGGTTATATATGAGCACGGTGTCTCAGAGCCGTCCCATTGTATAACATGACAGACACAGACAGCTGGGATAGAAAGAAAACAACATAAATAACATAACAATGTAATATAAGATTAATAAGGCACTTCAGGGACATTAAATTGTCAGGCTGAGACAGACATGTCCTCTGCACAACGACGCGGGCTCGACTTTGGGCTTAGACTATGTAAAGGAGTGGTTTGCCACCAGTTCACATTCACACAAAAATACACAAACCAACAGTGAGAAATGCTGGAGCGCTGACACACACTCAGACACACACTGAAAGGCTTGTCCTGTTGGGAATCTTTTTCTCTTCATCTTTCTCACACATACTGTCGACCTAGAAATGGACTCGCATCCACATCAGCACTTGCAGACATGCACAAAGGCACCAGAGCAGACACATTTCTGCCCTGCAGGTCAGACAGACAGAATATGTAATTATCTCAGTGGAATACTCTGACTTTTGCATTGAACCTTCACACCAGAATCTAGACCTTCTTATGTAATGGCTAGTGTTGCTCAGTAAAGTGTCGAAAATGCTAATTAAACTAATTTTTGAGTGTCACACAGATGTAGCTCACCTATTAGTTTCCTGACAAGGTTTATTGTATTATATCCAGCTGGCAACTGCACTACAGTGTTTATCCTGCACTTGTAAAGAGGCAAATGAGATGCCACGCTGAGTAACTAGTATTCTGCCCCATGGTTTGGTCTTCATTCTGCCTCGTAGTTATGATCCAGCTGACCATCTGCATCATCGTCCAGGTACTACACAGGATAAAGCCGCTCATTTCCTGTTGCGCAGATTGTTTTCCGGGCACAGAATAGCTTTGTTTGCTATCTTTTTTAAACACAGTACGCGTTGTTGAAACTGTTTTAATACAGCAATGACGCCAGAGCAGGCAAGACTGATCAGCATTGTGTTCCTGTATCTGCGCTGGAAGTGACAAGGTAGTAAACAACTCTGTTCTTCCCTTTCTGTGGGAATCAAAATGTGCGTGACTGGCTCTCACCTGGTTGTCATTGTGTCAGAGAACGTTTGCATAAAGTTGAACTTTTCTTTGAACTTGAACTTTCCTCTGTGCTGTATCTGGCTGCCTTTTAAATCTCTGAAGCTCACAGCCAATGCTGGGCTGCAACACCAGGTCCCATTGGCAACGAACAGCAGCCTAAAGCTGCCCCAACTTTTCATATGTGTGAATGGACCATAAGAGTCGACAGCCGTGCCAGTGAGGCTACTTAGGTACAGCAGTGTTTTGAGCTAAATGCTAATGCTAATTAGCACTAAACACAAATTTCAGGCTTGCGGGAATGTGATTAGCTTTGCAGGTATTCACCAAAAACCAAAGCAATGGATAAATTCACTCAAAACTACAAATCAATATCATGTTGGTGCTACAGGAAAAGTCAGAGGATCACTGATGTCAGTGGGATTCATCCTCTGGGCACCATGACGATCTGCACAAAATTTCTTGGATGTTCCAGATATTCCAGTGTAGAAACCGGTAGACCAAAGTAGTGGAGCGGTGGACTGACATTGCATCCCCAGAGCCACGGTTTAAATATGGCTAAAAATATCATGTTTTTCAAAATATGAAACTCTTACTTATTTTTGGAGGAAACAAGCCAAGCTGGTTTGACTTTGTTCTCCCAGTGCACATTGAGGTTTGGTAAACAGTTCGTTCGTTTGAATAGCTGGTAGGGCGTCTCTGCCATTAGCGAGCTGAAGAACTTAATTCTGTTCTAGTAGAAATATGATCCTTCATCTCCTACAAGAGCTTGTCCTTTGAATTAGCTCTAAGTGTGACTAAGATGAAGGAAGCTGATTAAAGTCACTGTGGTGGAAATACTATCCTTCATGTATTTCTAATTAGTTCAGACGATAAGCCGGTCGTCTATCATTTTGGCGGGCGCTGCACTTGGGCTAAGTTCAAGGGGGGAAAGTGACTTACCCCGTGAGGAACTTTGTTGGCATGTTTTAAGCCTGTGACACATGTCACACTTGATCAAACTACTACTGTGTCTAAATACTCTAAAAATATACAGTTTTGTCTTCACAAAATGTATATTGGACTTACATTCATCAGGGGGCCAGAAACACATCTACAAAATGATGCTAAATGTTGATCCGTGTCTGCAGGATGTGTAATTCTGCGACTGTTAAAAGCTGATTATACCATCAGCACTGTGTTCACAGCTATTTTCCCGCTGCAGTTAAAAAATCAGTTAGTGCAGGTTAAAGTTTTGAAGATTGGGACCTACAGGGGATAAAATGCTTCTGAAGTCTTTTCCAAAACAAGAAAAAAAGAACTGTAATGGTAACACATGGGTCCAGAAAAGGTGTGTTAGGCAGGTGTTGTTCGATTACTTTGAAGTTTGTGTTTCTCTCTTCAACTTCAGAAATGCTGTCAGAGGCAATGTGACAGAGAGTTGAGCTCAGTAATCTTATTGACGCCTATTAAATAAAATGATCGTCAGTGTTCCTCAAATATGAAAAAGACCAACTGAGCCTGAATATGCAGGATACTAGAAATCCATCAAATAACAGCTGTCTCAGATATACACAGTAAATTCAATCTATATCCAGAAGAACAGTTATTATGTGCATACTTCTTTGCAGCCACATAGTTAACCAGCAGAGTTTGCCAACAGAGCAGCTCTGATAAATGGAAATATACTGGAAGGATTCATTGTCAAGCATGTGAATATGTGGCTTTAAAGGTTTTAAACATGACATCATCAAGGGACTTTTGAAATAAAAGAAAAGACCTGAACAGAAAATTGATGCTTTTTACAGCCTAGAATAATATGTATTCTGAATGATGACAGTCCAACAGTAGCATGATGTGTTACTGACCTCCCCTAAATCCCCGTGCCCTCGTTCTTTCCCCCCACTCCACCCAATACTTCATTCTTTGTCTCGTCTCCTTTCTGCTGCACAGCTCTCGCTATAGTAAAGACAATGTGTGAGTGTGTGTCTGTATATGTGTGTGCGCGCTCTTGTCGTTGTGTCTCAGCCCGTCTCCAGATGTCAGGGGGGCAGGAGGGCTGCAGATGGTCGTCATTCCCCTCTGACAGCGACAGGAAGAGAGAGATTGAGAGAGAAGCAGTGAGAGAGAGAGAGAGATAAATGGAGCATGTGAGGAACAGAAGGACAGAGAGAGAGAGAGACAGACAGAGAGAGCGATAAAAGACAGTAAAGAGGCTTCTCTCGTCCCAACAGTGGCAATATTGCTAACACTCCACTCTGCTTGAGGGGACGTTTTGTACAGGGAAACTGATGGAGTGAAAACACATCAGAAATTTGTTCCTTACACTAGTGGCCGTGCTTTAGAAAGTTAACGCCGCTGTGCTCACAGGCAGATTTTACATTTGCACTTCACATTCAAAGTCCTCTCTCAATGGTTCATGAGCAGTCACTTCAAAGAAGTTGCAGCTTAATCATTAACATATTTACATGTTTTGCACTTTTTTCAAGATGATGTTGTAGCTTTCCACCACCCGGGAAGTTTATTTCATGCTGACAAACAGCACATCACGGAAAAAATCATGCAAACAACATTAGAATTTCTCTATACAAAGAGCTGGTAGGTCTGCGTGCCAAGTTAAAGTATTGGACAGTTTAGGATTTTTGTCACACAGTAAGTACGTGGTATTTGGCTTTTCATTATGAAGATGGCAGGCCACCAAAAAGAAAACCTTAAGCTGGATTCAGAAACAGAAAATCTGATTCTTAACCTTATATGACCCATACAGCAAGCAATATTTTCTCTGAAAAGAACAGATAAGGACAGGATCATGTCGCAATCAATTTTGTTTTGTATTCTTCTATCTATCTATCTGTCTGTCTGTCTTTGTAATGATGTTAATACATCTACAGGTAGAGAACATGATGATCCTGTGTGTGCATCTGAACCTTTTTAAATGGGAGAAATGACCTTGAGCGCAGATGAAGAGTGGCAAATACAGACAGAAAGCTTTAATGAACGAGTAAATTACCACACAGAATATTCTTTGATGTGAATTGTAGCTTGTGGAGAGGAGGAGGGACTGAGGAATGTTGGATTGGGCAGAAAGAGGAAAGGGAGGAATGGAAAGATGAAGGGAAGGTTAATGAGGAGTCTGACGCCTCAGGGAAACTTTCCTTGGCTCCAGACATACATAGAAATGCACACGTTCACACACACGCACACACCTAAACACCGTGGTAAAACCACAGTAAAAGCTGTTAACCTATAGCTCAGCTTATCAACAGGCCAACAACACAGGAAGGCTGCCTCATTAACACACTTAAATATACTCACAACACAGCAAATAGACAACAGGCACTTTTGTGAAATGAGAACAAGCCTGCGAGCAAAACATGACAAGGCAATGGCACCTTTATGACACAGAGAGCGATCAAGTACATATAAATAACCATTCCCAGAGCCCCCTGCCTGGATGAAACTTCATAAAAAAAGAAGAGCTTATGTTTCAAAGTGCTGTTGGTTTGGCCTTAGTTGTGAAGAAGAGCAATTGTTGAAAATACCCTCCAAAGTGGATGTATTTGATAACACTGCAGTCAAATTGTAGTGTGGGCCAAAAGATGCCGCTTGGAGAAAATAAAGATGTACGATGTGATGGGGTGGATTTAAAGTGCTTTTCTACAGTTCTCAATGGTGGCCAACAGGAACTCACCGCTGTTGTGTTTCTGTATTTGCAGCATTTTTCTTTATGATTTCGGTATGAAATTGGTGAGTGTGTTTATTACTTCATAGTGTTTCATTTATTTGTAAGTGTTTTCAAAACATGATGTTTGTGTTGTGGAGGTAGTGAATATCTTTATTTACTTGTGTTTTAACCCTGCTACTGCTCTACAGATGCCAAAAGTTGGTCTGGTGGTTGGGTGGTCCAGTGGTGCACCACTTTGGTCCAGACTGAAATATTGCGGTTTTGAGTGAAATGTTTCAGCAACTATTGGCTTGATTCCCCTGAAATTTTGGCAAATGCCTCATATCCCCCCTCAAGATTTAACTGTATAACTTTTATCCAAAACCTGCAAAACTAAAAACATTCCCATCAGCCTCAGCTGCACTTTGTTTGGAATCCATAATGCTAACATACCAAACTAAGCTGGTGAACTTGGTAAAAGAATACACCCGCTAAATATCAGTATGTCTTGCAAGCATGTCAGAATTTATCTTAAAGCACCGCAATGCAGAGCCGTTAGCATGGCTGTATACTAATGGGACACCCGCTTCATGCCACAGTTGCCCAGCTGTGCAGAGGTTCCTTATTCCACCATCTCTTTCACTTTTCTGCATGCACAAACAAGTGCAATACTATGTTGAATGCCTGTCTAAAAACATATGCCAATATCCCCATATTTAAAGGAATAATATGAGTCGATTACAGCTATCTTCACAGGTAATACTGTTTCTCATCCATGTGCTCCACCTTCAAATATGGCCTTATGCCCTTAGTCTTCTAAACTGTTTTCTTATGTAAATTGCAGTGCCTTCTGCTCTCTGTAATTATTGTATGTCATAATGGGTGGCAAACTTTAAGAGAAAGATCTGGAGGAAAAATTATGTGGATCTTTCCAACACATAAACAGCACTTTATCCATATTTGTGTGGACACGCTCTGACTTCAAATCCTGCCCCACAGCCTCTCCTAAGTGACCTCATTTTTACCTGACAGAGGTTTTGTCAGACATCTCGCAGTAGTAATATAAAAATGAGCATATCTGAATACGGAGAATCATTGCTTTGTAGTTCAACCTTGCAAATTTAATATTTCATTGGTTCAATTTAAACATCCTGCCTGCTGTCCCAGTACCTTTGATCATCAATGATTATCTCCCCCTTTCTGTTCTCAGCTCTTCCCTGCAAGCTAAAGAATAGAGGCTTCACTCGAAGTCTGCATTCGAAGGCAGAGTGTGAAGTGAGTGTGTGTCAAATGTCAGTGGGTACAGTGGGTGTGTGTGTTTGGTGGAGGGCATGCTCTGTAATCTTTGACCAGCTGGGATGAAGTGAGGAGCACTGACCAGCACTGTGGTGCAAAGTGAAGCAACACACACATACACACGATCGTCCACGCCGCAAGTCTCTATATGACCTATCTGCCAAAACAAGAAGCAAACGGCCCCATGAAGTAAATATAGAGGTTGATGAGGTGTAGAAATGGTAATGCAAACCATATAAAACCAAGCCATGAAATCCAGTGGTTCTCAGTATTTTTGGTGCTGAGGCACATTTTGGCAAAAAAAGACAAATTCCACAGCTGAAGGCACAAATAAATGTTTTCTTGAACGAGAACCAGCAACTTCAGTGTACTTGGCCTAAATCCTTTGACAGTGGGAGAAAAACACTGAAATGGTTGCCATTACATCCTGTTCAAGCGAGTGCAAAATTTTTGTTGGATATTTATTTTAGCAAAAATCGCAAGGGACAGCTGAGCATGCACAACTGGCAAGCCAACAGTGAATCACTGATGTTGAGAAAACACTTAAATTCAATTTGAGTCCAGTTCAACATTATTATACTCCTTTGGGCCGAAGATAATAACCAGCATCCAGGCAGGGTGCTGCAGACAACCGACCACAGAGAAAGAAGACGAGAGATAGATGATGGGCGGAAAAGCCAGCATAGGTCCATTGATTCAGAATCAGAGTTCAGATAAGTGTCTTCGAACCATTTTCGAAGAGCTTCTGCTGCTCTGTGGTATTCTGGATAGGTTGATATGCTGTTTGAGATCATTAAATGTGACAGGGGATTTTGCAGCCAGGGCCCGCAGCGATCCTGAGATGGTCTGATGCTGGCAAGCCATTGAGAGGGAAGTGGATTTGGTGGACGTGCAAAAGAATGCCCAGGAACTGGAGGAGGGGCACGGAAAGAGGTTTAGTGGAGAATGAGAGCAAGATAGAGAGTTTGAAAGGATGAGGAACTTGAAGAGAAGGATGAAACGTAAGGTCAATGTAATTCTTTAGAGGGATTTGGACATTTACACATAGTTCAGCACACACGCGTTTTAAGATACATGCAGACCAACGAGCATGCGCACACACACACACGCAGGATTATCCTTATCCAGTAGTAATCACATCACATCTGATGCTCTGTTCATGACTTCTGGCTACATACATACTGGTTGACTCTGCGTGTGTGTGTGTGCATGCAGGGCAGTGCATGTGTGTCTGCTGTGAGATAAAGCAGTCTAATCCTAAAGGAATGGAACATCTTCTTTCTTTCATCCCTCCACATCTCTTTCTTTCTCGCAACATTAAAGGACAATGTAACGCTCCTCAAGCCGAGTAAGAGGGAGGGGAGGAAGAGTAGAAAAAATGGGAAGATAAAGGGTAAGAGAGATGAAGAGATTAAGAAAGAAGGGAGAGGAGATTTAGCGAGGAAAAATGTCACTTGCAGGTTATATCTTGTCTCTCTGTTTCATTCTGTCCTCATTTCTTTTTTCATCTTTTTCCATATTCATTCACATTTTACGAGGATTGCAATCCAACAAACTAAACAGAAAGAAATCGTTTGCACATTAACATACCATATACTACACTGTTCAATTTAATTACTGGTCTATCAGTAAGAAAACAAATTGCTCCAAACAGATCATTAGAAAGATAGATAATAGAGGCACGGCGTTCATTCAGTCAGAGCGCTGCTTGTATTAGCTGATTAGCATCAGCTGTTTCATTCATGCTTCACAGTCGCTGACCCATTCACAGCAGATACAGTAACATCCAGTCATATGCATGCAGGTATGGGGCGCATACATTATAACCTGACACTTAAACATATCACCATATCTGCTGATGCGGTCATGTCAATGTCGTTTAAAGCTCTGCAGCCTCCTCTGCCACACAGACCTTCTTCTTATTTTGGTATTATCTATTAAACTAACTAACATTGAATTTTCATCTTTTTAAAAGGTTAAAAAGAATCCTTGTTGCTGATCTTACTGTGTCACCACTTGCTTTGAATGAATTCCTTGATTTTAAGTGTCTCACTGAAATACTCTACATGATAAGGTGACGTATTGTTTCACAGTTGAAAGTAACGCTACCACAGAAGAGCATTGATTTAAAAAAGAAAAAAAAAACATCAAAAAGAGAGAGTACAGTGTCGTGTGTTGTTCAGGCGGTTTTCTCTCAGGCTGTGACATGCTCTGATATTTTGCTGTTTCTAATTTTCCCAGAGTAAATATTGAATTTTGTTTTGTCTAAGAGTGTGTTGGATGCCTTGTTTTGGAGTTTTCGTTTGGCAAAAAAAAACTCGGTTTGTGTGTCTTTAAACAGACTGGTGTGTAGCACGAAGTGTCGCTTTGTCTTTGCCTCTTGCTGCTGGCAGAACTGATGCAGTCTGTTTTCTCTGGGTTGCCAGGTTTGTCTCTGTCCACCAATCTCAATGCCCAGACTATTAATGTCGTACTCTACCACTTGGTCTGATATCTATTAAATAGCACTGAAGTTTTCATAGCAGATGTCCAATGGTTGGTGCACTTTTGGTTGTTTTGGTCCAGGAAGTGTACTGAGGGCTGTGCTGAGGCCGGGTACGACTCTCTCCCTGCTCTCTCCCTCTTTCCCTATAGAAAGTTGAGATAACATGTGTATCCAGTTACTGCATAGGTTTTACAATGGGAGGGAAACAGCCAAACACTAAACGAAAGCAGAGTAAACCCAGAAACCTCCATAAAATACACACACAAGCTTTCATATCCACAAGCGTGCAAATACACATACACATATATAGATAATGACTGTGCGCACATGTAAGACACAGACATACACACAGCATATCAAGCACACGCTGAACGTACACAGAGGCCTTCACAGGACAGACGGCCGGGCTGCTGATGTGTTGGAAGTGCAACGGAAACGCCACAAACAGGAAATTCTCCAGGATTTCCCACAGATCCCCTCTTTCTTTATGTGGTGGATAGCTGGTAGCTCAGGCTTGGCCGCAAACATGTAAATACACAGAGAGAAGTTGTTTTGGTGGAGCGGCACAGGATCTGGATCAGACTTGTGCCGATGATTATTTTTTGTTGTTTGACACGAAAAGTCTGAAATCTCTTGTTGAATTCTTAATCTGTGGACTTATCGCTAATCAAGGAATTGCTATAAAATGTGCAAAATATGTCATTACAGTAACAATAATTACATTTACTCTTAAAATGCTTAAGATACCCCACTTCAGACACACATATTATATTGTGAAAAAAAAAATCACAGGGCCACTGAAAATTGGTAAGACTCTGACATGACTCATGTCTATAGCTACAAGAGTTAGGCTGTGTCAGCATGCTACAAATTAAGCTTTATTGACAAGCATATTGACAACAAAGTCTAGTTTTAGGCCTCAATATACAAACCTAATCCCTTCATGTTTGAGAAAACTGCAAACCAGACCCAGACTGGCCATCGGGAGCACAGGGAGAATTCCCAGTGGCCTGGCAAGCTGATTGGCAGGACAGAAACGTAGACCATCAGCCCCCTCACCTGTGTTTAACCTGATAGTTTGATCTCCGTCTGTCATCACACATGATTGGTCACACACACATCAGCACATCAGTCAGAGAGAGCGTGGAGTGCGCGTGACCGAGCGGTGTGGCGAAAAAATGGACAGCACAGGAAAAAGAGGAAAGGCAGGCAAAGCACGTTATATCACAACTACCTTTCCTGAGTTGATTCTAGTTTTCAAAGAACAGCAGGAGATGCATTTACAAAGAAATAAGCTTGAAAATAAAGACCTGTGAACACTTTTTTGTCAAGTGGAAGTACCTCCAGTTACTCAGAGCTACCAAAGCTTCATGATGATAAAGACAAGTCCAGTCAGAGCTCTGAGGAGATGACAGGTGCAACACAAATACTCCAAAAGTGCACAAAATTATATGCATGAACATTTAATCCTGTTGCTTTAATTATGAAGGTGTAGTTGACTAACTCTTGAAACTGATGACACTTGGCTGTTTTTAGCAATTTTAGGTGTTTTTTTTTCCACTGGCATAAACAAATGGAAAAAATATATTTTTTGAAGGCAAAAATCTTTTCCATTTCATCTTTTTCAGTAGTTTCTTTAAGTCACCTTCTTTGTTGCGTCAGAGAGTGTATTGCACATTAAATAGACCACTTAGAAGCAGCTTGCATCATTCAAAAACCAACAACACAAAAGCTGGACTCATATTAACAGCTGCTACTAGCCATGTTATGGAGGACATAAGCAGCTACAGAGATGAAGACACCCCTGTGCTACATGAAACTGAAGCCAGAGCTAAATCATAGCCTTGAAATTAAGATTGACAGGATAATTGAGGAAATTGCAGTTTTGGCTCCTGGTGATAAAACACGGAGAAAGTGAAAGAAACTGGGGCTGAAGAGAGAATTTGACATTTTGTGAAATGCACTTACTGGCTTTCTTGTCCAGGATTGGATGAGAGGATTGATACCACACTCGTACCTGTACAGTAAACATGAGGCTGGACAGTTAGCTTAGCTCTGTCCTCCTGCTTCCAGTCTGTGTGCTCAGCTAAGCTAAGCCAACTGGCTGTAGCTTCATATTTAACACACAGGTATTATAAATATCAATCCTCTCATTTAACTCTCTGCAAGAGAGACTCTCAGTTTCTTCTGATCTCTGATGAGACACTATGGGTGACCATTGGATTTTGGACCCTTTGCCACAGTGGTGTGTTTGTGCCAAATCTAAGTTGTGACCCAAAGAGATTAATTAAACCTAATGCATCTGAGTAATCTTCAACGTATTTTGCTCTTGGTTTTATGAGCTCATCAAAGCTCTGCGTCCACTGACTCACAGTCTCCTGCCCCTCTGATAAAGAGCACACTTCCCTCCAATCTGTTCTCAAAGAATGACCTTTGAGAAGGCAGTGGAAAACTCCCCGTGGCGAGAGCATGTTTGGATCTCACTAATGCCCCTGATAGGAACGTCCACTCTGACAAACAAGCAGCAGATCATCAAAAGCCTTGTGATTACTTTTAGTGCAGACTTAAGAGGGGCTCTATCAAAAAAAAAATTAAAAAAAAAGTCGCTGCTAAAATTCAACTCTGAAATTGGAGTTTCTATAGCATTACCCAAATCCTGCATAACTTTGGTTCTAAGCCACAAATCAGTTGGTTTCACAAACATTAGAATCCTCAAAGGAGCAATGCACACCCACAGTAAACGTGATTGATGCAGATTTCTGGAGACTAAGCACTAAGAAGAAGAGAAATGGGAAAAGGAAAGCAAAATGGTAAACATAAATAAACATTAACAGCCTCTCCCTGATTGAATAAACATTAAACACACATGAAACATTCATCAACAAGTGAACAGTGCAGATTTCCAGCTGTGGAGTGACTTTGAGCTGCTTTCCGCCTGTTGTCTGAAGGAAAACCAGGGGATCATCAATCCTACTGACAGACACACACTCACTTACACACTTACATCGAGGTCCCAGGATGGTAAAATCATTGGAAATGTACGGACTTCTCTCCATCTAGAACCATGTTGCTATGACAACCACCAAGGAGAGGATGTGTAAAACATTCGACTTTGTGGTTATGTAACAAACATCAGTCGCTCAACCTGCGAAGAGTCCGACCAGCTTTCATTTGCCACCGTGAGAGGATCATCTGATAAAATCTGCACTCCTGCAGAGTGAAGATGTCACACAGATCTGATAATCTTTTGGCTCCTTGAATTGGAAGAAACCACTTTGTGCCCGCTTGGACGGCCAAAGACAGATCAGTTCTGTGCTGCCGAAGTCCAACAGTGAACACGAGGGGGTCTGTTGCTGAGGCTGTGAGGCGAGGAGAGAGCATGAAACGGTCAAATGTTAAGTGAGGACAGTGTGATAATGAGGAAAATGTTTCATAACAGAACAGCCCATCTCACAAAGGCACCCTCATGCAAATCTGTTTAAATAAAGTGTTTTATTGAAAAGCGATCTTGAGGCCTGACCTGACTCACGCATTTGCTGTGCACGTCTCCAGTGTCTGCGTTACTGCATCAGTGTGAGCAGGAGTACTGCTTGTGTTAGTATGTGAAATCACACCTCGCTTACGTGCACAGCTCTTGTTCAGTATGAATGAGTCCAGTGTTCGGCTGTTTGTCCAGAGGTGCTGGTAGCTATAACACTGATCACTGATCCCCAGGTACCAATAGACCATTCCCTGGCCTGGAAATGTGCGCACACACACACACAGACACACACATTATAAAAGGCCAAACACATAAAAAAGCACATGAAGTACACACCTAGAAAAACAAGAAAAAAACATAAAATTATAATCAAGAAATGCACATATACACATACAACCTTGACCAGCTGACCCACCCCTTCCCAACACATACACACACACACACACACACACACACACAGGTATTACTATAAACATCCCCTCTGGCCTTTGTTTGACCACCTACAGAATAATAATTAGTGACACACGGAAACACTTTCAGACAGGAAAAGCCAGGTACTACACACACACACACACACACACACACACAGAGGCACACACACGTATACAAACAGAGCAAACACATACAAATGTACATATGCAAACACTTTTGTGTACAAAGACTCTCGTCACACATGCTAATCTTTCGGCATTTTCTGTACAAAAAATATGCACACACCAACACACACGCGCACGCACACACAAACACCACTGTACTGCTAAATCCAGTGTGTTTGCTTTCTTCTGGTGTGGCCTGGTTTGGTTTGGTTTGATTGTGTCTTTTGTCTACAAACAACAAGCACATGCAGTCCAGAGAAAATCTATTATTTTTCTCTCCGACCTGAACAATGTACCATGAAAAACGATTAATCATAGTTGATGCCCACATTTACATTCCTGGAATTCATTGCTAACCTTGACGGCCATTTGCATTAGCTATTGATTAAATATAACCAGCTGAGTGGGCACATATTCTAAATTATAGTTTCCTTTTGGATATTACTTTTGGATAAAAAAAAAAAAGCATAAAAAAACATACAAAATCTCATTGGACACACCCTGTGCCATGTGCTGGTGAATAAATTCTTGTGTGCCTGTTGGACTCCACGTTGTTCTGGAGTGACGCCTGAGCTGCAGGGCGAGACAGAGCCAAGTATCCAGTTCACATTAACACCCTGGCCCCCTCCAACACACATGCATGCGCGGGTGTGCCCACAAAATGATGCCAAATCCAAATTTAATTAATGTTTCTCTTACTGCTCTCCCTCTCTGTTGCCTTTTAATTTGTGGAAGAGGTTAAAGGTGTCATGCAGTTTAATTTCTGTGGAAATAACTAAAGAAAAAAAAAACATCTCATGAGGGACTACTATCTAAAGCCAACATCTGATCCAATGCACACTTCCTTGGCACACTGAATTCAGAGCCAGAGCAAACTTTATTTTGAACGATAAGTAGTGCTCTCAACCAAATACAGGTGCGTCTGATAGCAGTCAGATTGATTGGCAGAAGGTCAGGGAGTCAGATGAGATGAAGGGTCAGAGTCCACTGGCAGTCTTTGCTTTGGCATCACCTTTCACTCCTAACACCTGAACTTTGACCTGAAGCAGCCATATTGTGACATAGAGGAAGTCCATCACACCTTAGGAAGCATAGATCAAAGACTGTCCATATTTCATCAGCAGAGTGGACGGCAGATAAAACCACAGGAGAAATGACCAGTGAAGAGTGAAGACATAAATTTAATGCTTCATTAAAAATGATGAAATTAATGGTATGAAAACATGTTTCTGGAAGTATCTGAAAAGGTCCGTTATGGCAAAGCTAGCGGGGCCAAAGGCACTTAAATGAACCACCTGCAAGCCTTTTAAGTGCCGTTAAGAATCTGGCAGCAGTTCCACTTTGAACCAGGTGTGTGTTTGCCTGGATGGCACAGAGAGATCAGAGATAATGGCTGTTTCTGAAAACTACTAACGCAATGTGTAAGTACAGGAGACTCTTGATGGCACTGGCTTGAGAGAATGCGATCACCAAAGATTCTTCTGCACGCCTCACCCCTGTAAAGGAGGGGTGAGGCGAGGGTATGCAGCTTGTTGTCATCTGGAACCTCATTACTAGATGCTGCTGCCTATAGGATTCCACTCGACCTTTAAGTCCAATTTTCAGGTGCTTGTACTTTACTTGAGTATTACTTTCTTCTTCTACTAAAACTCAAAGGGAAATATTGTATATTTTTTAACCACAACATTTATTTGATAGCTTTATAGCTGCTACTTACTTTGCATATTAAGATTAACAGTACAAAATAAGCAAATAGATTAAAGCAAAGAATTTACCGTCTATTATTAAAGATTAAAAGACAACTTTTTTGACTCCAGCAGCACATAAAGTCATTAAAATGAGCTCCACATTTATATGCTGCAACATTAAAGTGATGCATCAAAAGTTATAATCCAGTAATATATTACATAGTATGGTACAGTATCTTGTTCTGAACTGGGTCATTCTGCATAATGAGTACTTTTTTTTTTGGTGCTTTAAGTGTATTTTCATGCTCATACTTTTGTACTTTTACTTAAGTAAAACTTTTAATGCAGCACTTAAATCCATTATGAATATTCATGCCAACATAACTTCTAGTTCATCAGAGTTTGAGAACCACATTTAAGGATCCCTTTAAAGTCACTTTTCAGTTTCTGTATTACAGTTCAGTTAACACAAAAAGCAAATGTCATTTTCTATAATGAGTTTCCACTGAAGCTTGTTCATCGTGCCATTTTTTCAAATAAAAGCTCATCAAACCTACCATCAGCGTATTCCATTAGATAACAATGTAACAGCTAACAGTTGTCAGCCGACAGTAAACATGGTACTGATAGATCAGCCACCAGCCACCCAGCTCGCACGCCACTGTTCTAACTCCTAATTTGTGCTTTCAACCACGGTTATTCCCCTCAGTTACAGGTTTTCTCTGTTCCTGAAGGATCTGAAGGATTGTGGAGGAAACCATCTGGAGAAAAGTTAATGTACAATAACCCAGGCCAAGGTTACAGTCACAGACTCCATAAATCATAAGTCAAAGAGTTGCCATAAGAACGAAAATAAAAACTGGTCCTGTGGTGCCACAGAAGGAGCGAGGAAAAAAAGGGGGTTCTGAGGTTTGATGTAAATAGAGGCATCTTATCCAACTGTAATTACTTTAAACTGATGTCAATAATGTTTTACAAGTATAATTCAACATTACTTGATCTTTGATATTACTATGAAATATTGATCACTTTAATAATTTATTCCTGTGGCATTGATAGAGGAGGAGGAAAAGCCCGTCTGCAGAAATGCATACTATGATACAGAGGGTTATCATTCTGATATATTCTAAAGGGTATATGTGTAGGTGTGTGTTTGCCTCCAAAAGCAATATTTGTCTCCTCAAGCTAAAATATTGCAGTTACATTTTTCCTGACAGAGCAGATTGTGACTTCGGCTTTAAATTCTGCAATGCTGAAGAAGAAACTCAGATGAAAGATGGTTATTCTAAGCAGGCCATTGATTCCTGTAAGAGACGAACCTTCCCTGCAGAGAGTGTTGTTTGTCTAAGTGTTTCTCCAGCCAGAGGATATCAAACCACCCATGAGTCTGAAAGCAGAGGTACATACAAAAAGAGGCAACTGTTTCTATGTCTGAGAAGCAAAATGCTGGAGCTACATGATGGTCTTTGGCTGAGGGGAGAGCTGCATTCCCAGACTCATGGCTATTCCATTTCTGCAGTGACTGCACACACACAACCGAAAGAGAGAGCGAGAGAGAGAGATTATGTAAAACATCTTTTTTAATCATTTAGATCCAGTCACCTGTAGCATAAAACTGAAACATGCATGCAAACACACACACACACACACACGTACTGTTGCACACAGTCAGATGTGTGCAGGAACACACACGCTGTGCACACAGAAGCACCGTTTGGGATTTATTGGGAACAGAGGCAGTAGTTTGTACTTTGAGGGGCACTTTGAGAGTCACTAATGTCAGAGGTAAAACTAAAAGCACAGCCACTGGTTAAGAAAAACGCCCACAGACTGCCTGTGACGCACACACACACACACACACACACACACATGCAACCCAGAATTACACTCTTACAAACACACTTTCTTGCTCACACACACCTGTTTGACACACATGGCCTTGTTTCTGTTGGCCCTGACACACCTGCAAGGCTGTCTGTCTGCTCAGGAGGAACTTTAAGTGGGAATCCATCAGGTTTGGCAGCATCCGTGTGTGTGTGTGCGCATGTGTGTGTGCGTGTGTGTGTGTGTGTGTGTGTGACGGAAAACATACAAAGAGCAAGAAGAGAGTCATGAAACAAGAAAGCTAAGCAGGGAAGTTGTTTGAAGTGAATCTGAGATTGTGAATTTATAAAACAATTGGCCACAGGGAAATGACCTCTGCTGTGCAATGGTGAAACAATCCGCTTCATCTGAGAGAAACAGACAAGTGGATTTGTTGTTGGGCAGACAGCAGATATCGACCTCCAGCAGACTGTTTATACAACACAGATCTGAGCTTTCAACAAGTTTTACAAAAGGAGCTATTAGCTCTATTCAGTACTGAGAGACAGACAGAGAGGGAGGGCGACAGAGGAACAGACCGACATTCCTTCAGAGCAAACCTGGACTAGGACAGATGCACATCCAAAGCTGAAAATATTGTTTCTGTGAAACTGTCTGGTTAAAAAGAGAGAGGAGGGGTAAAGTGAGGGGGAGAGAGAGAGCAACCAGACAATAAAAGCAGGCAAGCCAGACAGAAAGAATGGAGAAGAGAGAGCAAAACAGTCACAGGGAGCAGGGGAAGGCAGCAAGATGGGAGATGAAAAATTGCCATTCTCCTAGTGTGCTGTGGTAGAGGTAACAGGAGGAGCGGGGGGAGGGTACCTTAACATCAAAGACGAGGGAGAATATGAGTTTGACCTCTGCGGGAGAGGACAACAGGGTTTGACCCCTGACATCTGTAAAGATACAGTTACTCCGAAACACCTTTAATAAACACACACACGCTTGCACACAGAGTGGAACAAACACTGAGAAAGTCGTTATCTGCCATTTTCAGTTCACAGCTCTCTTTCCTTGCTGTTCTGCATGGCTTGCGTTGTGCCTTTATCTCTCCTCTGTCTCATCCAAACACATATATCCACTCAGCTTATACTGTAAATAGAATAAAAGCCGGTCGGTTTTGTTTCTCACTCTGAAACAAACACACACAAAGTCAC